>NW_028227270.1:117070638-117258496 GCF_978045245.1 Mus caroli | reverse complement strand
AACTTTTCAAAGCTTTAGATCAATAAAATTGATTAGAATGTCATGAGACCGATTGCCAAGGCAGTACAGACTCTGGAGAGAACAGCATCATACAGTGGTCTGCAGTCAGGGGGGGAAATGAACCTGGGTCCTGGGTTCCTCCCAAAGTGGTTGAGTATCCTTTGGCCTCTCAAAAGTGACACCTACCTCAAAGTGCCTAACAACTTGTTTTTTGGGTTTGTTTGTTTGTTTGTTTTGGGGGGAAGGGAGGGACTTCTCCAGATGAACAGTGGCTGAAGGAAGGTAATAGCGTTTTAACGGTTACCAAACCCACTATGGTTATGGACGTTAAGTCAGCAGAAGAATAATCAATCATAGGATGTGTTTTAAGGCCAACAAAAACTTATTTCTAGTATTGATCACTGGAAAGTCATCTTTCCCACTAGGTCCTTCTGAGCAGCATGCACGTGCTTCTTAAATCACAAGTATGTTTCCAACGTTGACAGTAGCTTCTGCTTCCGAATGTAGTAGTAATAATTAGGCAACTTCATAAAAGCCAAGAACTTTAATCCTCCACAGGATGCCATCAGTGTTCAATTGAATGAGAATGTAATTGACCTTCCCTGCTACAAACTAAGCATCCCCGCTGGGCAGTGGCCGGGCTTGTTCATAGATTAAGATGACGGTGCAGGCCATCATCTGGGACATCAGACGACACTGTCTTGTGAGTCCTTAGGCCTGTATAATTGAAATAACAGTTGGTGGGACTGCGTGGGAAGCACTGGGGAACACTGAACATGCTAACATAGCCTCAAATCAAAGGCGTCAGGGGATTATCCTAGGAGATTTTAGTTTGTCACATAAAACAAAACAAAACAAACAAACAAGAAAACACCATTCATGCAGCCTAGGATATCACATAGTCATGTGTTAAGCCTTCTTGGCACACAGCTAAGCTGTTTGGATAAATTTTTAGTTTGTTCTTGGTGTCCCCATTTCTTTTTAAATCACTTTCTTGTGGAGGGAGGGGAAGAGGGAGCCACATTTAAATTTAATGGAGACAGCGTTGGCCAGAACTTTGAGGAACATGAATGCGTTCATCCCACCCCCTTCCTTAGAAGCAGCCTCCGGTGTGAGGTGGCATTTGAGTCATATTAATTTGTCCCAGAACACACCAAAATTTAGCTGTTCACATCTGAAACATCCCACGATTTCTGTTGCAAGAAGGAATTTGTTCAGCCATGTTACAGCTTCCAATTTCTCTCCTCTCCCAAGAAAAGTTTGGTGTCCTTATAAGGGAGACAGCCTCCATTTCCCACAGTGTGGAGAGTTAAATAAATACTCTCTCACAGTCGATGCAGAGGTAACTTTTTTTTTTTTTTTTTTGGATGGATTTGAAAAAAAAAAAAAAAGCCGTTCTGAGAGTCCATCACTGTTCCAGCATCCCCATTCAGTGAGGGGCTTTTGTCTCTCAGTGGGAGCTGCCATTTTAATGGGACCTCCAGCGGGGCATGATTTGATGTGAAGTAGGCCTGGAAGAATCTAGGAATTTTTTTTTTATTTCGATTTTGGTTAATTTAACCATGGTAGCTTTCAAAAGGACTGAAATGTTAAAGTGAATCCACAGAAAATGTCGCTGAGAAGCGGCTACCAGATAATTTCAGGGACTCCTTTCTGAAGCGCTGTCCTGTGAAAACCAATCTCTTGAAGTTTTAATAGGCATTACGAGCTCCCTGTCCCCAACCCCCAATCTATTTGCAAAGAAGAAAACCGGGAGAAGAGTTCATTCTCAGAAATATGCATACGTATACACAGACACAAACACCCGCGCTGAAACCAGATGAAACAGAATCGCTCTTAGCTGACTGGTGAGGCCAAGCCTGGATTTGGATGGCTTTGTGGTAATTCTGGGGTTTCCCTTCTCCCTGAGTCATAGTCACCGCGGTATGTGAAGTACTCTCCCCACCGAGCCACCCCCTTTCCTGAGATCCCAAGTGCCAAAGCTGCACACCACGCACTTGCCCCACAAAAGGATGCCAACCCCCTGGGCACACTTCCCAAACTTTTGAGATAAGACCAGATGGAGCCTGTAGAGCCAAGCCTGCATGCAGCCAACTCTCCCAGGGCGGTGCTGGTGTGGGCTCTGCCTCCGTGGTCCCCGCGGCCACATGCTGACTGTGCTTGGCAGCTGCTCATCCAGATGCCAACCGCTGGAATGTGTTTTATGTTCCCGCACCTCTGCTTGGCCTGCCTGGAGACAAACTCTTGCTGGGCCTCTCAAGTGAGATGGTGGGTGGCAGCAGCTGGGGACCAAAAGGAAATGCCCTCAACACGTGAGAGTTGGTCACCCTTCTGGGAACTGTCTCGTTTCCCGGATGCCCTCTTTGTAAGGCTAACAGACCAAAGTCTCCACCTAGAATGATTGTTTTAGTATGTGGCTGACTGTGCGGACCTCCGGAGCCCGGGAAATTCATTCACTGTTTCTTGCAAAGAGTTAAGTGCCATCACGTAGAAATGAAAACACACACACACATACACACGCGCGCGCAAGACGAGAATCATTCTGAATGTGTGCAATTTTATTGTATCTATCCTTGTTGTATTCTGGTATTTGGATGTCTAGACAAATTAATTTGAAATTCAACTTTCCTTTTTCCTATAACCAGGTTGTCTGCAGTAAAACTGGGCGTGGGAAAGATGTAGGCACTTAGAACTACACACAACAGATACAGGAAAAGCCTTTAAGGTTTCATGATTCGAGAATCTTTGAGACAGCTTTAAATCATTCAATTGATAAGATATGATATCATGAAGTTGGTGGCTAATCAATTTTATTACTCTGTTTTATTTGGCCGATGTAGATACTCTCCGGGTTTTGTTTTGTTCTTCTTCTTGTTGAAATGGTTGGTCCAAAGGTTCCCCAGCCCATCAGTGCATCTGTCTTGGTTATGAAACTATCTCCTCAAATTAAAACATTACCTCTTACATGGAGGAAGTAAGTGAAATTCATAAAATGCAATAAAAGAAACATACAAGGCCCAGATAATATAAGAAACTTACAAGGCTCAGGAAAGTCATATATTTTTTTTAAGGCTATGCCCCACCAGTCCCAAAGTTATATAAGCAGTAAAATCTGCTTTGGAGGGGTCAAGGGGAGTTGGACATACACAGATGGACAGTGGGCTGGACGTCAACAAGGGCAGAGAGATGTATCCAGGGATGCATTGAAAAGCAAGCTTGCAGCTGAAAGAGTCAGATGCAGATATTTGACCAAACCAATGGACAGAAGCAGCTGACCCCTGTTGTTGAATTAGGGAAGGCTGAAAGAAGCTGAGGAGAAGGACAACCCTGTAGGAGGACCAGCAGTCTTAATTAATCTGGACCCCGGAGATCTCTCAAACACTGGACCTCCAAACAGACAGCATACACCAGCTGGTATGAGGCCCCCAACAGACATACAGAAGAGGACTGTCAGGTATGTGTTCATTCAGAGATGATGCACCTAACCCTCGAGAGACTAGAAGCCTCAGGTAGTTTAGAAGTCAGGTGGGGTGGGGGTGGGAACATCCATGTGGAGACAGGGGGTGGGGAGGAGGTGTGGAATGTGGAGCAGTAAGAGGGTGGATGGGGGGATAAAATATGGAGTGTAAAAAATAAATTAATTAATTTAATAAAAGAAAGAAAAGAAAAGCAAGCTTTTCAATGAAGCAATGGCCATTGAGTCACCTTGCTTCTGTAACTAACCCCAGGAAAATCCATTGGTTTATGATGCTGCCCTTGAGTGAAACTGGGTTTTGGTGTATCTTCAGTGTTCTATCTAATATGGGTAGAAATTTGTTCTCTTCTTCCCAGAAAAGAGTACACAGTGTGAGACCATCACTACCAAAAACTTAGATCATAATAAAAAACAATTTTAAATTTTTTTATCTTTCTGTGCTTTAAACAGAAAATGGTAATTGCATGCCAAGAGTCTAGAACCACATTTGGCCCTAAAATAAAATTTTATGTATTGCAAACTCAGTATAACATGCAAGGCAGTTGTGGAGACATGAAAGGTAGACACCAGCTTATAAAATAAAACCCGGAGCAGATATGCTCTACCTACAAAAATGGTTTAAATACAGGTGTGTTGCCCGGCGTGGTGGTGCATGTCTTTAAACCCAGCACTCAGGAGGCAGAGGCAGGTAGATTTCTGAGTTCGAGGCCAGCCTGGTCTACAAAGTGAGTTCCAGGACAGCCAGGGCTATACAGAGAAACCCTGTCTCAAAAAAACAAAAAAACAAAGACAAAAAAAAATCCAAAAAACCCAAACCAACCAACAAACAAAAATACATGTATGTTTATTACCTTCTTGTAAAAACACATAAGGAGATATGAAATGTTGGAAATTTTTAAAAATGAGCATCGCTGCCATCCCTGCTCCCTAGGAATAATCACAGATCTCAGAAGAATCCTTCTAGTCTTACGCTATGTATGTGCGCGCACACACACACACACACACATATACACAAACACTCACACATGCACACACACACATGTACATACACACGCATGCATATACATGCACATATGCACTCATGCACACACATACAAGCACACATGCACAGACACATGCACAGACACAAACACTCACACATGCACACACACATGTACATACACACGCATGCATATACATGCACATATGCACACATGCACACACACATACAAGTACACATGTGACCCATCCAGCAGGTCCAGTTATTCGAGGGTCTCGAGGGGACCTTCTCCTAAGAAACAAATCGGGGAATAGAGAGAGATGAGAACCTTGTGCAAGAACGACACAGAAACATTCTGAGTGGCATCAAGGTTCCACTGTATTAGCCAGGCCCAAGGTTTAAATGCACAAGTAAAAGGGGAAGTACAGGTACTTATCAGTGGGAGAGGTGGGACAATAGAAATTTTTCTTTTGGCAATTACATGGGGAAGCAGGAACTTGGTGGTATCAGGGTACATCTTGAGGTCAGGACATCCGGTGCTGACTTAGGGCTGGAACAATCTGTGGTTGTTCTCGGAGCGGTACGTTGGTGGCCCGCTTTTGACCCCCTTTTCTTCTCGGGGGGGGGGGGAGAGGCCCAATTCAGAGATCAGGACAATTGTGTTGTCTTAATAGCTCCCAACATCTCCCCCTTTTTAATATTTTTATAAAGGCATATTGTATAATAAATTTGTAGCCACGTTTTTAACAACCGCCTAACCGTTTGTTTGCTCACCGGGTGATTCTCTAAAACCACGAAGGACACAAGGACAAGTCATCTATGGGGCTTGAATTAATAGTTCCTGTCCGTTGGGTATTACTTGGGCTAGCCAAGGGATTTAGGAACGAAGCAAGCTCCATGGGTTGAGGTAGAGGTCTGATCCCAGTGTGTAATGTTAGGGGCCATGTACAGGATTGACTCTCAGGCCCACAGATTTTTACCCAGAGTAACCCTGACCTGCTCCCATGCCGTTTTTCCTGGGGGAAGGACCCTAGGGCACTTCACCTTCATGTAATCAGACATGCCTCTCAGAGACTGTCTAACAACTTTCAGACTAATCTCTGTGTAGTTCTTAGCCTCACAACTCTCATGGGCGATGGCTTCAAGTTCCAATTTTTCGATGTGTCTAGCCTGAGATGACTTGTTTAGTTTCCAATGTGGCGAGAATGTATATTACCATGTTGGAAGCACAGACTAGGACAATCTACAAATGATTTGTGGCATGAGACTGATGGCCGAAATTAGGGGGAGGGGAATGGTCTTACTTAAGCATTTTATGGAAATTGAGTCTCTCTCCCTGAGAAGAGGGTGATGAAGCGGTATCCACATCTGACTCTTCTCTAGTAACCTGCTTGTTATTGCCAACATCCAGCCGATGGTAATGAACTGAAACAAATGAGCTTGAAAGAGATGAATCAATTTGAGATTTAACAAATCGGGTCAATTTCTGAAATGCCCAAGGACCGAAGGAAATCAATAATAGGAGCCCCAAAAGGGAGGGCAACAAGGTCTAAAGTCAGAGGGAGGTTGAAAACCAGTTTTGGTAGTCTACCTTCCCCCTAGGCCATTGTAAATACGTGTGTATGGGTGTAACTCAGCTATCTATAGTTCTAAGTATCTACTCTGGTTCCTCTTTAGGTCTTGAACTTCCTTCTTCCTAGATGATGGTAAATTCCTGTGTAGGGCAGTGACTTAGCTTTTATTCAAAGTGATAGTGTAATACCAGAGGCAATTCTGAATGTCACTGAATAGGCAACATTCTTCCTGAATTCCAAGCCCATGGTCAGCTCAAGGACTTTCTAGGACATTGGAACACTGGTGAAGGCATGGCTATGTCAGAATTCAATCTTAAAAGGCACTTATAATAGGATAGTATTAAAAGAGAGCATGTGGATCCATACACCAGTCTAACTCGGGAATGGAATATTAATGTATGAGTTAGAGAGGATGCCAGACTCCAGGATATCCCACTTCATCGTAGTTACAGACTTCAAGAGCACTCTAAAGATCAGTGGAAACACAATGATTACTAATAAAACAATGTCAATAATGATAACAAGTAGGATTATATATTATATATATTATATATTTTTTATTATTCATTTCCAGCAATGCTAAAAAAAAAAAAAAAAAGATGAAAATAAGGCAATGTAATCATGATAGACTCATCTGGAAGAAGAAAACTAAGAAAGCATTCTGTTGCTTCTGTTGCGTCAACTTTGGTTTTGTTGCAGTATTTCCCAAAGTATTACATTAACTTAAAACAGGAAATGAAGTGCTGGAGAGATGGCTGCTCTTCCAGAGGACCCAGGTTCAGTTCCCTGCATCTACATAACAGATCACAACCCCTAGAGTTTAATTCTAGGTAATCATATGTATATGTTATATGACACCCTTTCTTCTGACCTCCCTAGGCTTCAGTCAGACATGTGGTACACAGTCATCTGTTCAGACAAAAACCCATACACATAAAATACAGCAACAACTGTAAAAAATAAATGAAAATAGGGAATAAAAGGAGTTTGAAGGACTGGCTCCTAGTGAACCAAAGCGGTTGTGAGTGTAGTGAGGCATTTCTCTACTAGTGATCCTTGGAGCTGTGCCCTTGATAGGGATATGGAGACCTCAGGCGTGAGTCTTTCTTTATATTATATATGTATATATATGTATGTGTATATGTATATAAAGCATAGTCATCTTTAGGACAACTGAATTAAAACTGGAAAAAAGAAAGAAAACAAACAGACTTGAACACTGAAGCAACCTCAAACATCTCTTTATTTTGATGATATATTTTTGTAAAGAAAATAAATAATCATATGATCAGGAATGTATATAAATAAATGAAATCAAGAAAAAAATAAGAGTATGCATTTTAAAAGAATTATAAATTATCAATGTTCCAAGTGTCCAAATGACTTTTACTAATATCTGAAATTTCTGCCTTTAACTGTTCCAAGTCATGAGAAATATCAGTATCTCTCCATACTCCCTGTAAATGAGCTTTAGTCTTTTCCCAATCACTGGTTGTATTATAAGGTAAGGGGGTGACACAAATGTATTGGAAAGAAGCATGACATTTTGTAGCTAACCTGGTCTTAATATTAGCAATATCTTGCCCTATTGCCAGCACTACTTCTTCTAGAGCGTTAACCTTTGCTTTTAATTTTTTATCTATATAATATACTTCTCTGACAAAGCTATGGAAATATTCCTATGCTTATCATTAACAAAATGAGCAGTATGTAGCTGCTGATCTAAAGCTGTGGTAGATAATTTTCAAAGTTTGCATTCCCAGATTTTTAAACCAAAGATCATTTCCTAACTCTAGTAGGCAGCAAAACATAAGCAGGTCTCTTTAACAAAATCATAACAGCAGATTCCTTATTTAAATTAGGATCTACACAATTAATTGATTGACAAGAATTACAATGAATATGAAAAGACTTGCCAAGATTGGTGATCTTGACTCTTAAAATTATTTAACAATAAGCATATAGGTAAGGTACACAAACTTTCATAGCTATAAGGAGCTGGCCTGAATGGCCAAAAACAGTATCTCTGACGAAAGCATCTTGTATATTCTCTGTACCAGTCTTTTTGCCTCACGAGTCAGCTTTTTTAGTTGTTTTTAAGTTGGCACCAGGTTGGCACTCCTTGCTGCAGCCCATGGTAGAGATAGGAAGTTTCTTCATCTGTTTGTAAGTGACTGCTCTCCGATTTCTCCTCTTTTGTGCACTCAACACAGGCACTCACAGGTCACAGGTCAGCCTGTCACATTGGAAGCTAGCATGCTCTTGTAGCATTCTGTGGAAAAAACAGAACATTCCCCCTTTTCCCCATATTAAGTATCTGAACAGGATCATGGCATGTGCCAATAAGTGGATCCTTTTTATCTGCCCTAGACATCATTATATCTAGTTTTTTTAAAAATAAAAATGTGATTTAAATAATGTGCATGGGGATATAATTCCTCCCTTCTATGTTTTTAAAGAAGGTATAGTTTTTAAAGTTTTACAATACCTTGTCTTTGAGAATTATAAAATATCTCAGTAACATGTGTAACATTAAATTGTTGACAAAACATCTTTTGGAGGTTTTGAAAATAAAAATTTTGAAGCAAATAAATTTTTCTTTCTTAGATTTTCTGTAACTAAAATCCTAAATATTAAAAGTATATTGTCTCTGAATCTTATGGAGCAATAACTACTCCCCAGAACTTTAAACTTCCCTTTAGAGGCATTACCTAATAAAATACTTTTCACTTAGGAAACAATATATACTGAAAGATTTAAACTCTTTGCTTCTTGTATTGAAGCAGACAATAAAAATTTCTTACATATTGTAAAGCTATGTTAGCCATACCTACAGGCAAAATTATCTAGTGATCACCAGTTCACTAAAAGCAAAACTCTTTGAATTTTAAGCATTATTTTAAACATCTGAATAGATCTGTAACAAAGCTAAAAAGTAATTCTCTTGAACACAGGGAAAAACTTTCTTAGGCACTGTTTGCAAAATAAAAGAAGGCCACAAGCTTCCCTGGGG
Organism: Mus caroli; assembly: GCF_978045245.1. Classification (NCBI taxonomy): domain Eukaryota; kingdom Metazoa; phylum Chordata; class Mammalia; order Rodentia; family Muridae; genus Mus; species Mus caroli. The sequence goes on along the minus strand of NW_028227270.1, from coordinate 117,249,455 downwards.
CTGTCTTGAGCCCTGCATTAACTCAAATGTAAAATATTTTTTAATCTGAGCATCTTGGCCCTCCTGCAATAAGGACCAATTTTAGAGGAACAATTTAACTGTCTATGTCTCTAATTTTTGATACTCTTTCTTAAGATGACTTACAGTTAAAGTGTTCTTCACAACTTTTGTGCTGTGAAAAAATTGCCTGTATTGCAGTTTCCTGCCAGGCAGAAACTATAGCCAAACTGATTGTCTGAGGGTCTAATCTATACACAAAGACAAACATATCTAGATAACTCTGCCCCAGTTTTGTATGAAGTGAGCTGTATTAGCACTCTCATAAGATGATTACTCTTATAATTATCTTAATTACAATATACAGGTGAATTAAAGATCTTAAATTTGAAATCAAACTGCAAGCTATAGTCAATGGAACATTGCAATTTTAACCATAATTTTTAAGTTTCCGTTGCAATATTAGAATATATCTATAACTTTTGGAAAGCAAGACCCAATTTTAAACAATTTATTCTCCTTAAAATCAATACTAGAAACATCACTATCACGTTACAAAGTTTGGCTGCCAATTTATGTATGTATGACAGTGCAATTTTAATGTTCCATTAAAGAGACATTGTTTTAAAATCTTATCTCTATAAGTCTACTTTCTAGGATAAGAATTACATAAAATATTATCTCAATTTAGAAGTATCTTTAGAGGACTAGTTTTCTGGGCTGGTTTATGCCAGGTGCTTTTGTTTGAAAATGACTCTAGCCCTGAGTTACTACTTTTAAGCTAACTTTGTAACCAGTGTTACACCTTTTTTTTTTATTATTATTACGTATTTTCCTCAATTACATTTTCAATGCTAACCCAAAAGTCCCCCATACCCTCCCCCCCACTTCCCTAACCACCCATTCCCACTCTTTGGCCCTGGCGTTCCCCTGTACTGGGGCATATAAAGTTTGCGTGTCCAATGGGCCTCTCTTTCCAGTGATGGCCGACTAGGCCATCTTTTGATAAATATGCAGCTAGAGTCAAGAACTCCGGTGTACTGATTAGTTCATAATGTTGTTGCACCTACAGGGTTGCAGATCTCTTTAGCTCCTTGGATACTTTCTCTAGCTCCTCCATTGGGGCCCTGATCCATCCAATAGCTGACTGTGAGCATCCACTTCTGTGTTTGCTAGGCCCTGACCTAGTCTCACAAGAGACACCTTTTTAATCATACCCAAATAATTTATAAGCCAATTCTCTATGACCAAGATATACAGAACATATTTATACCTTTAAGACCAATCAAAAACCAAATGAAGTGGCTACATGAATCTTATAAATTTAGATCAATCAAAGAATTTTACTTTTTATAGCTATACTTATAAGATAAAAACACACTTTGTCATTTGCTAAATACAATAATCACAAAATTGCAGAGAATTTTTTAGGAAAAAAACAACTATCCGTTTTTTTGCCTTAGAACTAAGAGGTTGCAGATTCCTTTTCTTTAAAAACAAGTTTTTCAGCAGGACCTCTCCTGCTGTGCTTGATTTTTGGCTAAAGGGAGGGGCCTCTCAGCCTCAGTTGTGCAAACTGAGAGTGATTCAGCAGGTAAAGTTTTAACCATTTATTTTTTTCTTTTCTTTTCAACATGAAACATAAAACATTCAGACAATGAAACAATCATTCAGACAACGAAACAGAAAACATACATGAATTGACACGTGATTGGTGCACCAAACATAGACAATATAAAGAGGGTAGAGAACTTCTCCTGTAGGGGCCAGAGAGGATAAAACAGGGCGTCCCCCGATTTCTCTCTGGCCCTGGGAGAGTTCTAAAATCCATTTTCCTCTATCCCTTCCTTTCCTTTCCTGCTTGTAAGAGGCAGCTTGTCAAACCAAGATTAAAATCCAAAATTTTCTAACAGCTTCTGGCAAGCATCCAAAACTTCTAATTTATTTAATCTGAGGGCAAATTTTTGAGAAAACACACAATCTCTATACACTAAATGTCTCAAATAGTCTAAAAGTTTACCATGTTGAATCTTTGTTGAAGCCATCATCACTCCACACTTAGTCAAATATTTTATAACCATCTGCAAAAGCGCTCTCTATTTTTTGCAACCAACAAAAACACCATTGACAAAATGAATTATATATGTTTTAGGAAATGATTTCTTAACTTCCAATAAAACCTAATCTATGAATTTTTGACACAATGTAGGATTGGGGAGTTGTAAATAAGGTAACAGTAAGAATTGAGCTATATTTTAACCTTTATGAGTCTCTTTTTATACTTTAACCATATTTTAACCATAACTTTTAATTTTACCTAAAGTATCAGAATCCACAACTTGAAGTTTTTCTTATAACTGGGGCTTTGTCCTATAATGAGCTCCACCTAAGATCCACTTAATCTTAGAAGCCAGGGTCAAGGGCTTCGTGCTCTTGCCATAGTTCCTATTTTAGTCTATTGTATACCATGACTCTTGTTGTTCTCTCTCTCTTTATCTTTTTTTCTAAGCTGGCAGTAACCTTGGCAATGCTATCTTTAACTAATCCAGTTTTATCAACATATACGCAGCATTCTTCCTTAAGTGCAGTGCATAAGCCTCCTTGTAGTAGAAAGAGCAAATCTAATCCCCTTCTATTTTGAAGGGCAACTTCTGAAAGGGAGACCAAGGAATCAGTAAGATCATCTAGGCCCCTTTTTATATTCTCTATATCTTGGCTAATAGCCTCATTGAGCAGATGGTAATTGCACGCATTCTGTTGAGACGACACAAGGGCTGCGATTCCGGTCCGGGTCCCAGCAGCACCCAGGCCAAGAAAGACCGCATGGGTCACCGCCGAGATAGGCTCTCTTTTGTGACAGGATGGCAAGGAGGCACCTCGGTCCCAAAACTTTTATAAGTCATCTGACTTATGAATACTAAAATTTGGAAAAAGCTGAACCAAGACAAAATAATCTCTATTATTTATAAAATCTTGTATAAGAAAGTACCGTGGAAGGCCCGTGGAATATGCCAAAAGGTATTATTTGGGGCAAGAAGATAAGAAAACCCATTTTTATTTACTCTAAACATGTTATTGCAAATCTCTAGCAAGGGCCGCAGCGTAAGCATACTTGGGCCCAACACACAACTTCCTATCCCAGAGAGTTCTGCCAACGTAAGCTGAAATGACTCGAAGGGGAGCTGCCTAGCATCTGAAAGCAGGGTAAATTTTCCAAATAAGGCTATGCCCTCATAAAAGGGCAGGGAAGCAAAAAAGCACATCCAACAATCTTCAAATTCTGACGCATTATCTCTTTGTGTCTTATCCAGCAAGGCTAAAGCAGAAGCCTTCAATATAGACCACAGTAAATCAGTGGAAGAGGGGGGCCCGCTCACCTTCATCTAGGCCCATCGAGGCCTCCTGTCCTGTGCCAGCGATGGCAGAGTGTTCTTGCTCAGACCCGCTGCCTTAGGCCACAGAAGGACTCCTGGTGTCCGCAGGGTAGGGACTGAGGCTGCTCCCGGGCCCCTCCAGCTCACCCGGCGTGGGCCGAGGCCCGGTGCAAAGAAGGCCACACTCCCAAGCTCACTGTGCTCTCTGCTGGAACCCTGCACAATCTCCCGTGGGGGTTAGGGGGTTGTTTTCATTGTCATCAGGGGAGATGGGCCCCACAGGGGGGCCCTCTGGCTGTTTCCCTAGTGGTCATTGATATCAGTCTTAGATCGGCAATCTTGTGCCCAATGATGGCCTCTCTTGCACTTAGGGCAAAGACTGGGGGGAAACTTTTGTTGGGTAGCACACATGGTTGAGACTAGGGTGCTCTGTCTTTGTGTAGAGCATTCGCTAGCAAAATGTCAAGGTTGGTTGCATCTATAGCAAGCCTTTTCTCCTTTATTTAGTTGTAGAGCAGCCCCAATGGCCAGGTTAATAGACTTAGAAACTTGTTGAGAAAACACATCTGCCTCATTACAAAGCTTGATCATACCATTTATATCTAGACTCTTGGTTTTACCTCTCAGGGCAACCCTACATGCTGAATTGGCGTTTTCAAGAGCAAGACCCTCACTTTACTCAGGTCCCAAAATTCTCTCAGCTGCTTCCTGCAATCTGGCAATGAACCGTGGAAGGACTCTTGGGGCCCTTGTATAATCTTGGTTAGGGGGCATAGTCAGCGCCCCTGCAGCAGGGACAGAGCGCCAAGCTCCCAGGGCCTCCTGTGCTGTCTGGGCGAGGACACCAGGGGAGAGCCTTAATTATTTTTTGTCTGCAGCAAAATTGCCTTTACGGCAGATTTTATCAGCAGTCCAGGAGGCTGTCTTACTAGTAGGATTCTCTCTATTATTTGCAGCCAAATTTTCTCCTCTGTCCACAAACTCTGACTTCCAAGTTAAATATTGGCCTTTAGTGAGGACAGACTGAACAACTTATTCCATTCATTGGGTATCAAGTAGCCTTCTCCTGCTAAACCTTCTAATATAGATACTGTGAACGGATAATTGATGACGGCCGAGACTGATGATTCACCGGTGGCTTAGTTTCACTTTTGCGAGAAGGCGATTGGGAGTTTTCTAAAAAATCTTCAGTAAGGGCTATGAGGCGAACACCTTCTCCACCCTCTTCTGCCTGTTTAAGGAGATCTCTGATGATTCCCCAATTGCTAAAAAAGGACTCAGGGACATCTTCTCCTTGTTTTATCAAAGCATTAATATCTTTGCCTACTTTATTCCAAGTTAAAGGGTGTATTTCAGGACCATTCAATACTAGCCATGGACATCTCTCATCCACAAAACAAAAAAATTCTATTAAATCTTTTTTTTTTTTAACTCTTATCCCTCTCTCCTAAAGAGACCCCTTCATCTCTTGACTAAAAACTGTCTCTTTGGACAGAACATTCCCCATGGTTAATGGGACAACAACTGAATGCCTAGGCTTACCTCTTGATGTCCGCGACACTTGAGCGAAATGGCAGGGAACTGTCTCACTGTCTGCGCGGTACCTCTTGAATCCGTTGTCCGGAGGGTGGTCGTACCTTGTGCCCCACGTCTGGCACCACTTGACCCATCCAGCAGATCCAGTTATTCGAGGGTCTCAAGGGGACCTTCTCCTAAGAACCAAATGGGGGGATAGAGAGAGACGAGAACCTTCTGCAGGATTGACACGGAAACCGTTCTGAGTGGCATCAAGGTTCCACTGTATTAGCCAGGCCCAAGGTTTAAATGCACAAGCAAAAGGGGAAGTGCCTTTTAGCAGGAAGGGTGGGACAGTAGAATTGCACAAGCAAAAGGGGAAGTACAGGTACTTATCAGCGGGAGGGGTGGGACAATAGAAATTTTTCTTTTGGCAATTACACGAAGAAGCAGGAACTTGGTGGTATCAGGGTACATCTTGAGGTCAAGACATCCAGCGCTGACTTAGGGCTGGAACAATCTGTGGTTGTTCTTGGAGTGGTGCGTTGGTGGCCCGCTTTTGACCCCCTTTTCTTCTCAGGGGGAGAGGCCCAATTCAGAGATCAGGACAATTGTGTTGTCTTAATAGCTCCCAACACACATGCACAGACACAAACACTCATACATGCACACATACATGTACATACACACGCATGCATATACATGCACATATGCACACATACACATACAAGCACACATGCACAGACACATGCACAGACATTCACATGAACACACACATGCATATACATGCACATATGCACACATGCACAGACACATACACTCACACATGCACACACACATGTACATACACACGCATGCATATACATGCACATATGCACACATGCACATACACATGTACACACATTCACAGACACATGCACACACATTCACATGCACAGACACATGCACATACACATGTACATACACACGCATGCATATACATGCACATATGCACACATGCACATGCACATACACATATGCACATACACATGTACATACACACGCATGCATATACATGCACATATGCACACATGCACATACACATATGCACATACACATGCACAGACATTCACATGCACACACACATGTACATACACACGCATGCATATACATGCACATATGCACACATGCACATACACATGCACACACATTCACAGACACATGCACACACATTCACATGCACAGACACATGCACATACACATGTACATACACATGCATGCATATACATGCACATATGCACACATGCACATAAACATGCACACACATTCACATTAACACACACATGCACATACACACGCATGCATATACATGCACATATGCACATACACATATACACGAGCACACATGCACAGACACATGCACAGACATTCGCATGAACACACACATGTGCATGCACATGCATGCATATCCATGCACATATGCACATATGCACAGACACATGCATGCATATACATGCACATATGCACACATGCACAGACACATGCACAGACACTCACATGAACACAAACTCCTGACTTTCTACATGTTTACACTTTTTCAGCTTTATGATGCTGCACAAGAAATACAGAGTCAGAAGAAAACACATTCTGAAATTTGAGTCTCAATCTTTTCCCTGGATATCCATATGTAACACGGTATAGCTCACCTCCTGGCTACTGGGAAAAAAGAAAGACTCACGCCTAAGGTCTCCATATCCCTATCAAGGGCACAGCTCCAAGGATCACTAGTAGAGAAATGCCTCACTACACTCACAACCGCTTTGGTTCACTAGGAGCCAGTCCTTCAAACTCCTTTTATTCCCTATTTTCATTTATTTTTTACAGTTGTTGCTGTATTTTATGTGTATGGGTTTTTGTCTGAACAGATGACTGTGTACCACATGTCTGACTGAAGCCTAGGGAGGTCAGAAGAAAGGGTGTCATATAACATATACATATGATTACCTAGAATTAAACTCTAGGGGTTGTGATCTGTTATGTAGATGCAGGGAACTGAACCTGGGTCCTCTGGAAAAGCAGCCATCTCTCCAGCACTTCATTTCCTGTTTTAAGTTAATGTAATACTTTGGGAAATACTGCAACAAAACCAAAGTTGACGCAACAGAAGCAACAGAATGCTTTCTTAGTTTTCTTCTTCCAGATGAGTCTATCATGATTACATTGCCTTATTTTCATCTTTCTTTTTTTTTTTTTTTAGCATTGCTGGAAATGAATAATAAAAAAGTCATTTTTTTCAATTTTTTATTAGATGTTTTCTTCATTTACATTTCAAATGCTATCCCAGAAGTCCCCTATACCTCCCCCCCCCCGCCCTGCTCCCCTACCCACCCACTCCCACTTCTTAGCCCTGGCGTTCCCCTGTACTGTGGCATATAAAGTTTGCAAGACCTAGGAGCCTCTCTTCCCAATGATGGCCGACTAGGCCATCTTCTGCTACATATGCAGCTAGAGATATGAGCTCTGGGGGTACTGGTTAGTTCATATTGTTGTTCCATATTGTTAGTTCATATTGTTGTGTGAGGCCAGCCCCTTTACAGTCACACAGTTTTAGGGTATGACATCTAGCTAATGGAGCAGGTGCTGAATTAATATTTCTTTTTGGACCCTGAAAAATCAACACTAGTTAAAATTAAAGCGTTTTTTTAGAATAATTCTCAATGGCAAATAATATAATCTTAGAAGTAATTTCAAAATGGCAAGTTGAATTTTTCCATTATATATATATGTGTGTGTGTATATATATATATATATATATATATATATATATATATATATATATATATATATCAGTCAGTATCTGGTAAAAATTAATATTGAAGTTAAGTAATTTATGGAACTAAAGTTAGTTAAATGAAATATACTAATCCTTAAAACTGTCTCCTACACTCAAAAACATTTACTGCATGGCATGTCCAACTAACTATGCAAAGGACTGGTTTTAGGCAATAAGTGCAGATGTCTGACACCATGTCTGAAATAAGGCTTGGGGTATGGCTTACCAGGTAAAAGCACTTATTGCACAGAATTAACAATCCACATTCAATCCAATCCCATCCCTTGTTCCAGAACCCAAGTAAAAAGCCAGCTGAAATGGCATGTTTTTGCAACTCCATAATTCCCAGGGAAAGACAGGAGTCAGAGATAGAATTGTCTGTAAGCTTGTTGGCCAGTTAGTCTGGAATTTGCCTCACAAACAATGCATCAGACATAAGAAGACAGACCTTACCTCAGTAAGGTGAGGTGGAAAGTGACAATGACTCCTAAAGTTGTCATCTGACTTGTAGATATTGGTTTTATTTCCTCAGAGGAAGGGATGAGATGAGAGCTGTACTCAAGCTTTATGAACACATAGCTTGGGCTGAATACAGAGCATTTCTGTCTAACTATCCCTAGGCCTAGGTCTGGAAGTTTCTAGCTTCCATACAACCTAATGCAAACCTGGACCTTGAAGGCTTCAGCTTCCAGCCTCCATCTGCAAAACTAGGCCTAAAATAATGTAGTCTCTGAGACATACTGCTGAATAAATTCACCCTTTCTAGTTCTTTCTGAACTCTGGCTGGACAGTTCAACTCAGCTGTTCTGGCTCAAACTCCTCTCCAAGCTGACTGATTCAGTACGGTTTCTCTTGACTTCTGACTGAATTGCTCTGCTTGGAAAAAACTCTTCTAACAGCAAAACTGAAATGCTCTGAACTGAACTGGGCTCAGCTGCATTCAGTTGAACTGCACCAAGCTGAACTACCTCTTTCTCCTGGCCCTGCTCCTAATTAGCCTCTCTTTCCTGTCTGTTATCTTTTTTTTAAAGATTTATTAATTTTTTTTAATTTTTAATATTTTTATTACATATTTTCCTCAAGTACATTTCTAATGCTATCCCAAAAGTCCCCCATAGCGACCCCCACTTCCCTAACCACCCATTCCCATTCTTTTGGCCTTGGCATTCCCCTATATTGGGGCATATAAACTTTGCAAGTCCACTGGGCCTCTCTTTCCAGTGATGGCCGACTAGGCCATCTTTCGATACAAATGCAGCTAGAGACAAGAGCTCCGGGGTACTGGTTAGTACATCATGTTGTTCCAACAATAGGGTTGCAGATCCCTTTAGCTCCTTGGGTACTTTCTCTAGCTTCTCCATTGGGAGCCCTGTGATACATCCAATAGCTGACTGTGAGCATCCACTCTTGTGTTTGCTAGGCCCCGGCATCGTCTCACAAGAGACAGCTATATTTGGGTCCTTTCAGCAAAATCTTGCTAGTGTATGCAATGGTGTCAGCGTTTAGAAGCTGATTATGGGATGGATCCCTGGATGCGGCAGTCTCTAAATGGTCCATCCTTTCATCACAGCTATGAACTTTGTCTCTGTAACTCCTTCCCTGGGTGTTTTGTTCCCAATTCTAAGAATGGGCACAGTGTCCACACTTTGGTCTTCATTCTTCTTGAGTTTCATGCGTTTAGCAAATTGTATCTTATATCTTGGGTATCCTAAGCTTTGGGCTAATATCCACTTATCAGTGAATACATATTGTGTGAGTTCTTTTGTGATTGTGTTACCTCACTCAAGATGATGCCCTCCACGTCCATCCATTTGGCTAGGAATTTCATAAATTCATTCTTTTTAATAGCTGAGTAGTACTCCATTGTGTAAATGTACCATAATTTCTGTATCCATTCCTCTGTTGAGGGACATCTGGGTTCTTTCCAGCTTCTGGCTATTATAAATAGGGCTGCTATGAGCATAGTGGAGCATGTGTCCTTTTTACCTGTTGGGACATCTTCTGGATATATGCCCAGGAGAGGTATTGCTGGATCCTCCGGTAGTACTATGTCCAATTTTCTGAGGAACCGCCAGACTGATTTCCAGAGTGGTTGTACAAGCTTGCAATCCCACCAACAATGGAGGAGTGTTCCTCTTTCTCCACATCCTCGCCAGCATCTGCTGTCACCTGAATTTTTGATCTTAGCCATTCTGACTGGTGTGAGGTGGAATCTCAGGGTTGTTTTGATTTGCATTTCCCTGATGATTAAGGATGTTGAACATTTTTTCAGGTGCTTCTCTGCCATTCGGTATTCCTCAGGTGAGAATTCTTTGTTCAGTTCTGAGCTCCACTTTTTAATGGGGTTATTTGACTTTCTGGAGTCCACCTTCTTGAGTTCTTTATATATATGGGATATTAGTTCCTTATCTGATTTAGGATAGGTGAAGATCCTTTCCCAATCTGTTGGTGGTTTTTTTTTTTTTTTTTTTTTGTCTTATTGATGGTGTCTTTTGCCTTGCAGAAGCTTTGCAGTTTCATGAGGTCCCACTTGTCAATTCTCGATCTTAAAGCACAAGCCATTGCTGTTCTATTCAAGAATTTTTCCCCTGTGCCCATATCTTCAAGGCTTTTCCCCACTTTCTCCTCTATAAGTTTCAGTGTCTCTGGTTTTATGTGAAGTTCCTTGATCCACTTAGACTTGACCTCAGTACAAGGAGATAGGAATGGATCGATTCGCATTCTTCTACATGTTAACAATCAGTTGTGCCAGCACCATTTGTTGAAATGCTGTCTTTCTTCCACTGGATGGTTTTAGCTCCCTTGTCGAAGATCAAGAGACCGTAGGTGTGTGGGTTCATTTCTGGGTCTTCAATTCTGTTCCTTTGGTCTATTTGTCTGTCACTATACCAGTACCACGCAGTTTTTATCACAATTGCTCTGTAGTAAAGCTTTAGGTCCAGCATGGTGATTCCACTAGAGGTTCTTTTATCCTTGAGAAGAGTTTTTGCTATCCTAGGTTTTTTGTTATTCCAGATGAATTTGCAGATTGCACTTTCTAATTCGTTGAAGAATTGATTTGGAATTTTGATGGGGATTGCATTGAATCTGTAGATTGCTTTTGGCAAGATAGCCATTTTTACAGTGTTGATCCTGCCAATCCATGAGCATGGGAGATCTTTCCATCTTCTGAGTTCTTCTATAATTTCTTTCTTCAGAGACTTGAAGTTTTTATTATACAGATCTTTCACTTCCTTAGTTAGAGTCACGTCAAGATATTTAATATTATTTGTGACTATTGAGAAGGGTGTTGTTTCCCTAATTTCTTTCTCAGCCTGTTTATTCTTTGTGTAGAGAAAGGCCATTGATTTGTTTGAGTTAATTTTATATCCAGCTACTTCACCAAAGCTGTTTATCAGGTTTAGGAGTTCTCTTGTGGAATTTTTAGGGTCACTTATATATACTATCATATCATCTGCAAAAAGTGATATTTTGACTTCTTCTTTTCCAATTTGCATCCTTTTGATCTCCTTTTGTTGTCGAATTGCTCTGGCTAGAACTTCAAGTACAATGTTGAATAGGTATGGAGAAAGTAGACAGCCTTCTCTAGTCCCTGATTTTAGAGGGATTGCTTCAAGCTTCTCACCATTTACTTTGATGTTGGCTACTGGTTTGCTGTGGATTGCTTTTATCATGTTTAGGTATGGGCCTTGAATTCCTGATCTTTCCAAGACTTTTATCATGAATGGGTGTTGGATCTTGTCAAATGCTTTTTCCGCATCTAACGAGATGACCATGTGGTTTTTGTCTTTGAGTTTGTTTATATACTGGATTACGTTGATGGATTTCCATATATTGAACCATCCCTGCATCCCTGGGATGAAACCTACTTGGTCAGGATGGATGATTGTTTTGATGTGTTCTTGGATTCGGTTAGCAAGAACTTTATTGAGGATTTTTGCATCAATATTCATAAGGGATATTGGTCTGAAGTTTTCTATCTTTGTTGGGTCTTTTTGTGGTTTAGGTATCAGAGTAATTGTGGCTTCATAGAATGAGTTGGGTAGAGTACCTTCTGTTTCTATTTTGTGGAATAGTTTGTGAAGAACTGGGATTAGATCTTCTTTGAAGGTCTGATAGAACTCTGCACTAAACCCATCTGGTCCTGGGCTTTTTTTAGTTGGGAGACTATTAATGACTGCTTCTATTTCTTTGGGGGATATAGGGCTGTTTAGATCATTAACCTGATCTTGATTCAACTTTGATACCTGGTATCTGTCTAGGAACTTCTCCATTTCATCCAGGTTCTCCAGTTTTGTTGAGTATAGCCTTTGGTAGAAGGATCTGATGGTGTTTTGGATGTCTTCAGGATCTGTTGTTATGTCTCCTTTTTCATTTCTGATTTTGTTAATTAGGATGCTTTCCCTGTGCCCTCTAGTGAGTCTGGCTAAGGGTTTATCTATCTTGTTGATTTTCTCAAAGAACCAGCTCCTTGATTGGTTGATTCTTTGAATAGTTCTTCTTGTTTCCACTTGGTTGATTTCGCCCCTGAGTTTGATTATTTCCTGCTGTCTACTCCTCTTGGGTGAATTTGCTTCCTTTTGTTCTAGTGCTTTTAGGTATGTTGTCAAGCTGCTAATGTGTGCTCTCTCTAGTTTCCTTTTGGAGGCACTCAGAGCTATGAGTTTTCTTCTTAGAAATGCTTTCATTGCGTCCCATAAGTTTGGGTATGTTGTGGCTTCATTTTCATTTCACTCTAAAAAGTCCTTAATTTCTTTCTTTATTCCTTCCTTGACCAAGGTATCATTGAGAAGAGTGTTGTTCAGTTTCCACGTGAAGGTTGGCTTTCTATTATTTATTTTGTTATTGAAGATCAGCCTTAGTCCATGGTGATCTGATAGGATGCATGGGACAATTTCAATATTTTTGTATCTGTTGAGGCCTGTTTTGTGACCAATTATGTGGTCAGTTTTGGAGAAGGTACCATGAGGTGCTGAGAAGAAGGTATATCCTTTTGTTTTAGGATAGAATGTTATGTAGATATCTGCCAGATCCATTTGATTCATAATTTCTGTTAGTTTCACTGTATCCCTGTTTAGTTTCTGTTTCCATGATCTGTCCATTGGTGAAAGTGGTGTGTTGAAGTCTCCCACTATTATTGTATGAGGTGCAATGTGTGCTTTGAGATTTACTAAAGTTTCTTTAATGAATGTGGCTGCCTTTGTATTTGGAGCATAGATATTCAGGATTGATAGTTCCTCTTGAAGGATTTTACCTTTGATGAGTATGAAGTGTCCCTCCCTGTCTTTTGTAATGACTTTGGGTTGGAAGTCAGTCTTATCAGATATTAGAATGGCTACTCCAGCTTGTTTCTTCATACCATTTGCTTGGAAAATTGTTTTCCAGCCTTTCATTCTAAGGCATTGTCTATCTTTTTCTCTGATATGAGTTTCCTGTAAGCAGCAAAATGTTGGGTCTTGTTTGTGTAGCCAGTTTGTTAGTCTATGTCTTTTTATCGGGGAGTTGAGTCCATTGATATTAAGAGATATTAAGGAAAAGTAATTGTTGTTTCCTGTTATTTTTGTTGTTAAAGTTGGCATTCTGTTCTTGTGGCTGTCTTCTTTTAGGTTTGTTGAGGGATTACCTTCTTGTTGTTTCTAGGGCGTGGTTCCTGTCCTTGTATTGGTTTTTTTCTGTTATTATCCTTTGAAGGGCTGGATTCGTGGAGAGATAATGTGTGAATTTGGTTTTGTCGTGGAATACTTTGGTTTCTCCATCTATGTTAATTGAGAGTTTGGCTGGGTATAGTAGCCTGGGCTGGAATTTGTGTTCTTTTAGTGTCTGTATAACATCCGTCCAGAATCTTCTGGCTTTCATAGTCTCTGGTGAAAAATCTGGTGTAATTCTGATAGGCTTGCCTATATATGTTACTTGGCCTTTTTCTCTTACTGCTTTTAGTATTCTATCTTTATTTAGAGCATTTGTTGTTCTGATTATTATGTCGAGAGGTATTTCTTTTCTGGTCCAGTCTATTTGGAGTTCTGTAAGCTTCTTGTATGTTCATGGGCATCTCTTTCTTTAGATTTGGGAAGTTTTCTTCTATAATTTTGTTGAAGATGTTTGCTGGTCCTTTGAGTTGAAAATCTTCATTCTCATCCACTCCTATTATCCGTAGGTTTGGTCTTCTCATTGTGTCCTGTATTTCTTGGATGTTTTGAGTTAGGATCTTTTTGCCTTTTACATTTTCCTTGATTGTTGTGCCGATGTTCTCTATGGAATCTTCTGCACCTGAGATTCTCTCTTCCATCTCTTGTATTCTGTTGCTGATGCTCGTATCTATGGTTCCAGATTTCTTTCCTAGGGTTTCTATCTCCAGTGTTGCCTCATTTTGGGTTTTCTTTATTGTGTCTACTTCCCTTTTTAGGTCTAGTATGGTTTTGTTCATTTCCATCATCTGTTTGGATGTGTTTTCCTGTTTTTCTTTAAGGACTTCTACATGTTTGATTATGTTATCCTGTTTTTCTTTAAGGATTTGTAACTCTTTAGCAGTGTTCTCCTGCAATTCTTTAAGAGATTTTTGTGCTTCCTCTTTAATGTCTTCTATCTGTTTACCAGTGTTCCTTTGTATTTCTTTAAGTGTCTTATTAAAGTCCTTCTTGAAGTCCTCTACCATCATCATGAGATATGCTTTTAGATCCGTGTCTAGCTTTTCTGGTGTGTTGGGGTGCCCTGGACTGGGTGAAGTGGGAGTGCTGGGTTCTGATGATGGTGAGTGGTCTTGGTTTCTGTTAGTAAGATTATTACGTTTACCTTTTGCCATCTGGTAATCTCTGGGTTTAGTTGTTGTCGTTGTCACGGCAGTCTCAAAATCCTGTGGCGGGGGTCGTGGGTAGCTGGCGGGTGTCAGCAGACCCTGGGCTCTAGCTACCCCGGTGCTGGTCTGGCCAGAAGAGCTCCTGTCTGTTCTTATGAGAGTTGGATATATCCTATCTTGGATAAAGATTCTGTCAAATCTTTCTCTGAATCAACACTTTGCCCTCAGTTAGATGTTATTGTTTGAGATTAAAGGTATGTACTAAGGGGGTGTTTTTGGTGTGTCTTAGTCAGGGTTTCTATTCCTGCACAAACATCATGACCAAGAAGCAAGTTGGGGAGGAAAGGGTTTATTCAGCTTACTCTTCCACATTGCTGTTCATCACCAAGGAAGTCAGAACTGGAACTCAAGCAGGTCAGGGAGCAGGAGCTGATGCAGAGGCCCTGGAGGGATGTTTCTTACTGGCTTGCTTCCCTAGCTTGCTCAGCCTTATAGAACCAAGACTACCAGCCCAGAGATGGCACCACCCAAAAGGGGCCTTTCCCCCTTGATCACTAATTGAGAAAATGCCTTACAGCTGGATCTCATGGAGGCATTTCCCCAACTGAAGTTCCTTTCTTTGTGATAACTCCAGCCTGTGTCAACTTGACACACAAAACTAGCCAGTATAATTGACCCCTTGTCAACTTGACACACAAAAACATCACTGGTAAGCCTCAACCCTTAGTTTCTTATTCATCCCCAAGATCTAAATAACTTTAAAAGTCCCACAGTTTTGCAAATTCTTAAAATTTTAATCTCTCTTAAAATCCAAAGTCTTTACAATTAAAAATCTCTTAACTGTGGGTTCCACTAAAATACTTTCTTCAAGAGGGAAAAGCATCAGGGCACAGTCACAATGAAAAGCAAAATCAAACTCCAACTGTCCAATGTCTGGGATCCAACTCACAGCCTTGCCCTTTGTAGCACACATATTATCTTCTAGGCTCCAGCTGACTGTACTCCACTGCTGCTGCTGTTCTTGGTAGTCATCTCATGATCCTGGCATCTCCAAAACACTGCTGTCTTCCGCTGTAACTAGGCTTCACCAACAGCCTCTCATAGGCTCTCTTCATGGTGCCAAGGCTCAACTCCTTTGCATGACCCCTTCTGTCCTGGGCCATCAATTGCAACTGAGGCTACACCTTTACCAGTGGCCTTCCATGGCCTATTACAGTGCCGAGCCTCAGTTGCTCTGCATGACCCCTTCATGCCTTCAAAACCAGTACCACCTGGGTGACTCTTTACACATTACCAAGTCCTACTGCTGCACGAGGTACAACTTTGGCTATCTCTGGAACACAGCCTCTTTATGCTCTCAGAAAGCACTTCCCAGAAGATGTCACCTCAACGATGCTGGTCTCTCCATAATGACCGCTAATTTCTTAGCTCCAGCTAACCAGCATCAATAGTCCCAGTAATGCAAAAGTTTCACTTTAGTAGTTCTGGTATCTTGTTAATCACAGCTGATTCTTCAGCCCCAGCTAACCAGAACCACAGAATCTTCCCAATCAAAATAGCAATGGCCCTGAAAAGAGTCTTTAATTTTTCCCTCTGAAATTTCACAAGCCAGACCTCCATCTTCTGCACTGTTCTCAACATTATCTTCCAAGCTCCTACACAACATCTGACAGAGCTCTTAGCAATGAATGGATCTTCAAGCCCAAAGTTCCAAAGTCCTTCCACAGTCCTCCCCAAAACATGGTCAGGTTGTCACAGGAATACCCCACTATGCTGGTACCAATTTCTGTATTAGTTAGGGTTTTACTGCTGTCCATTATCATCAAGGTGGGAGCATGGCAGTATCCAGGCAGGCATGGCACGGGCAGAGCTCAGAGTTCTACATCTTCATCCAAAGGCTGCTAGTGGAAGACTGACTTCCAGGCAACTGCCCACACCCACAGTGACACACCCATCCCAACAAGGCCACACCTCCAGATGGTGCCACTCCCTGGTCCAAGAATATACAAACCATCACAGTGGCATGTGGTATGTTTGCATTCTAGCCAGATCACACAGAACTTAGATGGTTTTTAGATGTGATCCCTTGCCAGAGCAGACATGTTGCTTTGTTAAAATTATCCTATATAACATCTATATCTATGCCATGGCATGCATGCTTGTATATGGGCACACACACAGATACTAATAATGATAAATAAATTTTAAGTGATAAGTGACTGAAGTGAGCATTATAGGAATATGCTACTTAAGAACAATGTATATTTTTCCAAATCTTAGTTCTCTGACTTTGAGAATGGCTTGACTACCACACTACTTATGAACATTGTGACTTGGAGACAGAGTGCACCTTCTTTTGACCATGGAATTGGCTTTGCCCCAGAAGAATACTACTAAGGAAGTTCTTGGGACCTCACTCCTCCCTGCCTTCAGGGGAAATTCTTTTTAGCTAAACAACATTTTTTTT
This sequence comes from Mus caroli, assembly GCF_978045245.1. Taxonomy (NCBI): domain Eukaryota; kingdom Metazoa; phylum Chordata; class Mammalia; order Rodentia; family Muridae; genus Mus; species Mus caroli. The sequence goes on along the minus strand of NW_028227270.1, from coordinate 117,232,497 downwards.
TCAGATCTACCCAGGTGTTGTTCATAATAAAGTTTAAACTTAAGATTTATAAAAGGTCAATCAGGCTGTAGAACTTATAAAGGCATTACAATCAGGCTTGCATATCTCATATAGAGTTACTATAGATTTAAAAGTTTGTTTGTTTGTTTGTTTTCCTTTGCATCCTGATAATTGTAAAGGGTTTGCTTCTAGTGAACTGGTGATCACTGGAAAATTTTTCCTCAACGGGTGGCTAATATAGCTTTACATTATGTAAGAAACTTTTTTTATTGTCTCTGCTTCAATGTAAGAAGCTGAGAGTTTGAATCTTTCAGTGTATATTGTTTCCTAAGAGGAAAGTATTTTATTAGCTAATGCCTCTAAAGGGAAGTTTACTTCAAATCTTTGCTTTCACACAATGAGATTTAAATTTCCGGAGAGTGGTTGTTGCTCCATAAGATTCAGAGGCAATATCTTTTTAATATTTAGAGTTTTAGTTATACTAGAAAATTGTGGTACAGAAAATCTAAGAAAGAAAAATTGATTTGCTTCAAAATTTTATTTTCAAAAGCTTCCAGATGTTAATTGGCTAAGACCTCACCTTAAACTCACCACAGGGGGCCTTAAGCCTTTGTTAGGTGCTATCAAGTGAGAGTCAAATTAACTGGTGAGAAACAGAAAGACTTTACAGAAGGCAGAGGAAACTTCGGTGGTCAATTGTTATCAATTATAATCAATGGTAATTAAATACTAGCTGCTTATTTTAGTTATGGTTATTAAATGTGCCCACAACAAATGTTTGGCAAGAGAAAACATTAATGTTAAATCATCTTTCTTCACCTCAAAGTAAAGTTTTAACATCCTATTATAAAGCTGCTGTGGTGCTAATTAAGAATTAAGAATTCAGCCGGGCGTGGTGGCGCACACCTTTAATCCCAGCACTCGGGAGGCAGAGGCAGGCGGATTTCTGAGTTCGAGGCCAGCCTGGTCTACAAAGTGAGTTCCAGGACAGCCAGAGCTATACAGAGAAACCCTGTCTCGAAAAAAAAAAAAAAAAAAACCAAAAAAAAAAAAAAAAAAAAAAAAAAGAATTAAGAATTCCTTGTTCCAAACAGCAATCAAATTGGTTATTGCAAAATATTGATATTTGGCCTATTTTTTGTTTGTTTGTTTGTTTGTTTTTTGAGACAGGGTTTCTCTGTATAGCCCTGGCTGTCCTGGAACTCACTTTGTAGACCAGACTGGCCTTGAACTCAGAAATCCACCTGCCCTGCCTCTCGAGTGCTGGGATTAAAGGCGTGTGCCACCACGCCCGGCATTATTTGGCCCATTGTATACTATAATTTTAAATAAAATTGATAATCACTATCCTAAAGATAAGTAAAAAATTGCTTTTGTGCATGGTTTTGTATCTTCTATAAATTCATGCATGCATGCATCCCATTTACTGTTATTTTAAAACAACCCTTCTATGGGAGAAAAGTATATATGAATTGGATCACATGTTTATTCTTTTGAGTTTCCTCCTGCTTCAGCACAGATAATTAAATTGTGTGCTGTAGACGGTGTTTTAAAATGTTGAATAATCCAGTTTTAATTTATATATTAATAGTAGAGAGAGAGAGAGAGAGAGAGAGAGAGCTCAGACCTTACAATTGCTTAAAATTGTTTGACCCTCAAATACTATGAATTCTCAAATTTGCAATTGTTTATGCATATACAGCTCATTAAGAAAATGCTGTTCAATTAAGAAGACTGTTTTTGGACATTTAAGAATTTGTTCTAGATTGCCTGGACAAGATCTCTTAAGGCAATGCCATGCTAGACTTATATCCCAGGCAGATTGTATACCTTATACAAAAATAATTGGCCATATAATCTAATTTCTTTACATCATTAAAATAGTAATGGCTTAAGATAATATTTTGGTATTTTTAGAAAATGTGCATGTCAAATTGTAAAAATTTGTTCTCAGTGTCCTCAGTTTCTACCTGTTTCCACATAATGGTGTTAATTCTTGAGGACTTACACTTAATCAATTGCTACTCTTATTTCTGATTAATAAATAAAATATGCACATGTGACTATTTAATACATTTTTAGGCTTTCTAGTTATGAAAAGGATCCACTTATTGGCACATGGCATGATCCTGAAGAGAAAGTTAATATGGGGAAGAGGGGGAGTGTTTCTGTTTTTTCCACAGAATGCTACAGGAGCATGCTAGCTTCCAAAATGATTCATGTGACAGGCTGACCTGTGAGTTCCTGAATGCCCTGACAGTGGTGACAAGAAAGCTGTACAGAGAAAGAGGAATTGGGGAGAGAAGCCACTTGCAAACAAGATGAAGAAACTTCCTATCTCCGCTATGGGCTACAGCAAGGAGAGCAGACCTGGTGTCAACTTGGGGAAAACTAAAAATGATGACTCGTGAGGCAGAGGGACTGCTACAGAGTATTGGACAAGATTTCGTCAGAGACGCTGTTTATGGCCATTCAGGCCAACTCCCCTATAGCTGTAAAAGCTTGTGTACCTTACCTATAGGCTATATTGTTAGATAATTTTATGAGCTAAGATCACCAATCTTTGGCAAGTCTTTTCATATTCACTGTAATTCTTGTCAATTAACTAATTGTGTAAATCCTAATTTAGATAAGGAATCTGCTGTTATGATTTTGTTAAAGAGACCTGCTTATGTTTTGCTGCCTATTAGAGTTAAGAAATGATCCTTGGTTTAAAAATCTGGGAATGTAAACTTTGAAAAGGTATCTACCACAGCCTTAGTTCAGCAGCTGCATACTGCTCATTTTGTTAATGATAAGCATAGGAATATTTCCATAGCTTTGTCAGAGCAACATATTATAGATAAAAAATTGGAGGCAAAGGTTAATGTCTTAGAAGTAGTAGTCTTAGCAATAGGACAAAATATAGCAAATATTAAAGCTAGAAAGGCAGAAATTTCAGATATTAGCAAAAGTCACTTGAACACTTGGACATTGATAAATTAGCCAGAGAGTTAAAAAAAAATAACCTAAGTGCATTGAATCCCCTAGATTGGGTTCAATATGTAATCCTACTTGCTATTATTATTGGCATTATTTTATTAGTAATCATTGTGTTTACACTCATCTTTAGAGTACTTCTGATATCTGTAGCTATGATGAAGCGGAACATTCTGGAACTTTAGCTGAAAAATTAAAATGAAAGGGAGAGAATGCTACGCACACTCCAGTGAAGTCTGCTTCGCAGGCCGAGAGGCCTGGAAGCACTCAAGAGGCAAAGAGTTTCAAGGAAACTCAACCTCCTGGAACCTTGGCATTCTCATAACCCATATACTCATACCCTATTCCCGTGTTAGTCTGGTGTATGGATGCACATGCTCTCTTTTAGTATTATTTTATTATAAGTGCCTTTAAAGATTGAATTCTGACATAGCTAAGCCTTTGCCAGTGTTCCAAAGTCCCAGAAAATCCCTGAAGCCAACAAACTTGGAATTCAGTAGGAATTCAGTAAGAATGTTACCTATTCAGTAACATTCAAATTTACTTCTAGTAGAGATAGTGAAACTAATTAGGAATTACAAAGAACGGAGCTAGAATAGCTCAGGGCTAGTCTGCAGAGTGATTACTTAGGACAGTAGCCAGTCTTACCCAAACAAGGGAATACACAATGGCCTAGCTAATAGGTGGGTTTACCATGTAATAGTTAGGGAATCCCACTGAGACAGGAATCTTCACTATAGCCAGGTATAGCAGGCTATATTGCATATTAGAAGCAAGTTGGTGAATTCTTCTGACAAATGGAAATTCCCCACAGATACTTTAAAGAACAGCCATGTTACACTCATACAAGTATTTATAAAGGCCTAGGAAATAGGAGGTTTGTGGTATTGCATTATTCATGAGAAGGTCTGCTAGAGCAGAACCCCCTGGTGCTAGCTTTCACAAGGCTCAAAGGAGTAGCACAAATTGTGACTAGGGTGTGAAATCCTTACCTGTCATTAGCTGACCCTAAGCAGGGCTGTTTTATCTTTACTGTAAACATTACCTGGTTCCTGTAAGTCCTTTTGAAGTCATTCCTTTGTTTTGTGTCAGGAAACTTCAATGTACTTTGCCTGCCATGACATCCTACCCCTTTGTTTTCTGTATTATATAAGACTGGTGTATACTTTGTGAAAATACACTCAGATTATACACAATCTCTTGTGTCGCTTCTGTTTGTCATTCGCTGACTCCTGTCCACCTGCAACTAGAGACCCATTCTACACAGACAGGGACCAAAAAGGGTCTGTGACAAAGCCACATTCATTGAAGAGGGAAATCTGAACCTCCAGCACCATCCTTCATAGAGACCTCTGGGCCACCACTTGGTCTACTCCAGAAAACTCAGAACTGGAAGTTCAAGTTCTGGCTATTCCCAACTGGCAGATGACATTGAGCCCTCCTCTTAACTTCTCTAAGCCTTAGTATCCTATTACTAAAATGAGTAGGGACTCAGTGGGATTGAGACACTCATACAAGTGTACCTTCCACAGTTCCTCCTTGACACCACAGGAATGGGGGCTGTTAGCATCTATGACTTCTGACATCTAAACCAGCATGAGATTTGGAGAATAAACTACAAATTGCACAAGACTTAGTAGCCATTTCAAAGTTTTAAAGATTTTTTTTCCAACATATTTTATTTCAGGTGACATGGTAGTTTCATGCAAAGCAACTATTAAAGGATAATTCTGCAACTTTTTAGTAATTTAGTAATTATATTGTTTGGTGTATTTTAGCTTATTAGTAGAATAAATGTGAAGCATCTTGTTTTAGTTACTAAAGAAGAGAAGCTGTTAAAAGAAAATTCTTAAATATTGCCAGTTTCCATCTATCCAAGATATCCATTTTTATGGACCAACTGAGTCAGCCCATGAAATTTTGCTGAATTTGAGCCCTGACTCCTTCAGGGAGCTTGTGTGTAGTCATGGACTGACCAAAAGGTCACCTGAAATTAGGACTGCTTGACCACCACAGCAGCCTCTCCCCTCCATCCCTATCTTTAGTGGATCACACAGACCTTGCCCTCTACGCTTTCTAACCCCCACTCACTGATGTATCCCAGCCTCCAACTCCAGCAGGCAGGCATTCCCTGGGAATTCCCAGCCCCCTCTGATCAGAGAAGCATGAAGCTTCTCTTCACTTGTCAGACTACTTCTACTCCAAATCCAGTCACAAATTCTTATCCCTATCTCTGTAGGAGACAACCTGCCTCCCTCTTCTCTGCCCCCATCTCTAGCAAAAAACTCAGATCTTCTCCAAATGTCCTCTCCACTCCCATCATGTCACCCTCCAACTCTTGCAGACATTCTCCGTGAACTTGACAGCCAAAGCTGCCAGAGAAACAAGTAGAGCAGAGAAGAAGATAAAAGACCTTTAGATCTCCACTCTCCCTCTTTCCCTCTCTATTAAATGTCCCAGTCTATTCCTAGGTCTGTAGTGGACTACCTCTTGGGGACTCTCCTCATTCTCTTTCCCCATCCCCAGGAAACTAAGCAGTCCCAAGTGGAATTCTCTGCATTCCTCTTACTGTAGACCTCTGCAGAACTCCCAGACCATCCCAATACCTGGAAGCACATTTCACCCCAGTAACCATACTTACCCAGATCCTAGGAGAAATTGTTATCAGGCAACTTATGGCTACCACACTCTCCTAAGAACAGAAAGGGCAACAGAAACCAATGAACAAAGTACCCACCCAACAAAGACAACACCAGATATCAGGATCTAGATCAGTGGTTCTCAACCTTCCTAATGCTGCACCTTTGTTATAGTTCCTCATGTTGTGGTAACCTTTCCAACCATGAAATTATTTCATTGCTACGTCACAGCCATAATTTAGAAACTTACGAATTATAATGTAAGCATCTGATATGCAGGATATCTAATATATGATCCTTGTGAAAAGAGACCTGAAATGGGTCATGATGACAGGTTGAGAACCACTGGTCTAGAATTACAGCCTTCCCAAACCCAGATACCTAGATGCCAGCATAAAAACACAGTCAGTAGCAACCAGGACAATACGTCTTCACTACAGACAATCAACCCTAACAAGGTAAGTACTGGAACATGGCTGAAGCACAAAACAAATACTTTAAAATAATTTTTATGAATATCATAGAGGTCCTAAAACAGAAAATGCATAAATAAATCCTTTAAAGAAATCTATGAAAACACAAATAGTAGAAGGAAATGAACGAACAGTTCAAGACTGTTTTTTATTTATTAATCATTTTATTTGTTTACATTTCAAATAGTATTCCCCTTCCCAGTCTCCCCTCCACTAACCTTCCAACCCCTACCTCTACCCCTCTCCTTCGCCTCTAAGAGGGTACTCACCCACTCACCCACCCACTCCCACCTCACCCCTCTAGCATCCCCCTTCTCTGGGGCATCAAGCCTCCACTCCCACTGATGCCAGATGAGGCTATCCTCTGCTATATATATATAGTGGGAGTCATGGACCGACCCAGGTATACTCTTTTGTTGTGGTATGGGGTCACCTACCCACCCATCTAAATTTTTTTAACCCAGAATTGTCCCTGTCTAAAGGAAATGCAGGGGCAAAAATGGAGCAGAGGCTACAAGAAAGTCCATCCAGAGACTGCCCCACCATTGGATCCATCCCATCCTCAGACAACAAACTCCAACACCTATTGCTGATGCCAAGATTTGTTTGCAGACAGGAGCCTGGCATGGATGTCCTCTGAAAGGCTCTGCCTGCACCTCATCAATACAGATGTGGATGCTCACAGCCAACCATTGGACTGAGCCTGGGGATCCCAATGGAAAAGTTAGGGGAAGGACTGAAGGAGCTGAAGGGGATTGCAACCCCATATGAAAACGAACAGTATCAATTAACTGGACCCCTCAGAGCTCTCCACAAACTGGTGGCAAGGCCCCACTGCTGAAGACAGCATTTATATAAGTCATGAACATGGAGAAGGAGAGCTGGTGCCCACATGGAACTTTCACCCTTACATTCTAGCATCTTTGATACTAGAAGAGACTCTGCATGCTACCAAATGAGAAATGTAAACACCAACCCAGCTACAACCCTTTGATCTATAGTGGTATCCTGACTGCAAGATATACTAGGGCAATGGTGGCACAGAGCTTATGGGAGTAACCGACCAACATCTGATCTGACTTCCAGCCCATTTCATGAGATGGAACTCATTACTGACACTGCTTGCCACACGACAGAGCCCATACCTGACACTGTTTGAGTGAACAAGAACCTGAGACTAGTTAGCCCAGAGACCTAGGGGAAAAGCAAGTAATACTGTTTTAAACAAACAAAAGTCATTGCAGTAAAAATCTTCCTAATGACATTCTGCTATATCAGGGTCTTGTTCAGCTATCACCAGAGAAGCTTCCTCCTGCGGCAGATAGGAACAAACACAGAGACCCACAGTCAGACATTATTTATGCAGAGAGTGAGAGACCTTGGAACACTCAACCATAAACAGGATGTCTCCCATCAAATAACTCAGGGAACCCTGTAGAAGAGGAGGCAGAAGGAATGTAAGAGCCAGAGAGGAAGGAGTTCACCAAGAAAGCAAGGCCTTCTAAATCATCATGGTCAAAGCACATGTGAACTCATAGAGACTGAGGCAGCATATGTAGGGTCTGCGTAGGGCTGCACCAGATAGGGTCTTAGAGCTGAAAGAAGAACTGAACACAAGTCCCTGTTCCTAACCCAGAAGCAATCCCCAACAGACAACCACTTGCAAATGAAGATTTAGATTCCCCCATTGGCATAACACTGGGGAAACAAACTACTCTAAAGGGCATGCCCAGCTGTAAATGGCCACAGGAGTGCTCTCAATGGCATCTTTGGAGGTTCCTTGTCTCATAATGTCATGTCAGGGCTTTTCCTTGTTAATTTTTAAAAAAGTTTTTCATCTTATTATTTTTATTTTATTTTATTTACATTTTTCTTTTTTCTTTTTACCATATCAGTCCTTTACATATTTATTACAGTTTCTAGTTTAGTGTTTTTATTGGATTCCTGAGTGTATCTCTCTTTCTAGTACCTTCTCTTGGGCTCCTCTCTTTCTGTTGTTTTTGTCCTATTATGATGTGTTATTTTTTGTTTTATCTTATATTAATTTGTTATTATCTCTTGGAAGTCTGTTTCCTTCCTAATGAAAACCAGAAAAGGGTGGATCTGGATAGGAGGGGGATGGGGAGATGCTGGGAGGAGTAGAGGGAGGGGAAACCATAATCAGGATATACTTTGTAGAAAAAAAATCTATTTCCAGTAACTAAAATAAGAAAGAAAAAAAGAAATTATTGCTGCTTGAATGTGCTGGTTTTCTGCAGGTTGGGATGACCTTTGGTTTGGAAATTAAATTTATTTTCTCTTGGAATCTGCTAGTCATTGTTTTCCTTCCTGCTCTCTTCATCCCCCTAAAATTCTCTTCCTTGTGAGTCTATATGCTAATGCAATAGAAGTTAGTCAAGATGCCTGATGCTTACTGTGTGTCCTCTACACCAGCGTTTCAAAGCCCACCTCTTCTAGTATGGATTGGTTAGAGGCAGAGTTGTGTGAAAGCAGAGACAATGTCAGCATCTAACTCTACTGAGCTTACAGGGAATGTTAACCACAAGCCTGATATAGCTGATACGAAACAAAAGTCTGTCAAATAAATTAGAACCCTTTAAGTGTCTTACCATGGTTTAATAAGATAAATACCTTCAGTAGCTGTTCCTACCATCAATTCTTCAACTGACTCCAAGTATTTAAAAGAGTTTATTCAGCTAGTTAGACCCCTCTCCACAACACCAGTAGCAGCCATGCTGGAATCTGTCTTTCTTTTGCTTTTCTGATAGGAAGAGAACAAGCATGTATGTGCACACTCAGGGTGACTTTGAAGGACTTTTAAAAATTGCTGAGGTCTAACTAGATATCTCATATATTATGGCCTTCATGTCAGTGCTATCTGTTTATTTCCATTGACATATCCGGGAACTGGGGCTTATAGACTTAAAGGAATTTCCCCCAAGGTCATATAGCTAATATATGAAGATGCTAAGTGTTTTTGACAACAGAGCCCTGCTGATTGACATGATACTTTTGGCATTTTCTTTTCCCAAGAAAGAGAGAAGCGTGTTTACTAGAAAAAACAAGTTAATACTGGGATCTCATTTACTCATAACTGTTTAAAGAAGGCCCAGTTCAGGCCAAAGGTAATTCATTATTTATTATTTACTCTTTCTAACTGAAAGTAACTTTGGAATCAATTCAGGAGATTTGATTACACATTTATTTTTGGAGACTGATAATCAAATCCTGAACTTGGTGAAGGAAATACTATAGTCCTAAGAATTCTATTATACATATAAATGTAAGATATATAATAATCTATTATTATATATTATATGACTTATATTGTATATTATATATGCACACTATATGTATGCATATATCCATCATCTTTGAAGTTACTCAGCTGCTCACATTGGCTGCTCCCCAGTTTTTTGAGAAAGCCATGGGCAAGCACATGGACTCTTCTTGTGTGTTAAGTGGGTCAAGCTTTCTATGTAGGTGATAAATCTTCAAACCAAACCCATTAAGGCTTATACCAAAACACTGACACCAAAACAAGGTGATTGTCCCTGTACTGGTTAGTTTTGTGTCAACTTGACACAGCTGGAGTTATCACAGAGAAAGGACCTTTAGTTGAGGAAATGCCTCCATGAGATCCAACTGTAAGGCATTTTCTCAATTAGTGATCAAGGGGAAAAGGCCCCTTGTGGGTAGGACCATCTCTGGGCTGGTAGTCTTGGGTTCTATAAGAGAGCAAGCTGAGCAAGCCAGGGGAAGCAAGCCAGTAAAGAGCATCCCTCCGTGGCCTCTGCTCAGCTCCTGCTTCCTGACCTGCTTGAGTTCCAGTCCTGACTTCCTTTGGTGATGAACAGCAGCATGGAAGTGTAAGCCGAATAAACCCTTTCCTCCCCAACTTGCTTCTTGGTCATCATGTTTGTGCAGGAATAGAAACCCTGACTAAGACAGTCCCTCTTTGAGACAGAGACATTCTACGCCTGTCTAACCAGCAGTAGAACTGGTCTCCCAGAGGTTTGGCATGAGGTTTGAGTCTGAAGACTCAGAAAGAGGGAGGAATAATGTAGGGATTAATGTATGTGTGAGAGGTTCTAGCAGTGCAATAGAGCTACATGGAGAAAGGCAGACATCGATTAAAACAAAACAAAACAAAACAAACCTCACCTTTCCAGAGGAGATTTATCAGACAGGAGATGACACTGCTCGACACTCCAAGACTAAGGCTGACACCGGCTAGGAAGAAGAATTTCTCAGTGACAGTGAAGAGGACACAGCAGCATTGTCACCTTCAGAGCTTTGGGTGATGCTCTCTACCTTGGCACCTTGAGTATGAGGTGAATGAGGGTAGCACATCCTGGCCAAAGTGGTCCCTTAAGTGCTTTCAAGGCATATGAAGTCTACAGAGAAGCTGCAGCAAGATTGCTCAAAGATATTAAGGTGAGTGGCCATTAGGCACCCCAGGACTTTTTAGAATATTAAGATAAAATCCACATGCTGCAATAGATCTTGATTAGACAGTTAAAATAACTAGATGCCCTGAATGTCCAAACATGACCGACAAAGGCTTGTATTATCTGGACTTTTTAGAATATTAAGATAAAATCCACATGCTGCAATAGATCTTGATTAGACAGTTAAAATAACTAGATGCCCTGAATGTCCAAACATGACCGACAAAGGCTTGTATTATCTGGGGTATGGGCTTTGTGTTATCAAAATGAGGCTGGAGAATCCCAGATACAGTCATGGAAATGACTTAGCCTCTCTCATGCATCTCACTCATTTCCTTCCTCATCAGCCTACTGCTGCCTGACACTCCAGCCTTCCTCTTTTTCCCCAACCCCTGACTCCACACCCTGATGATGGCTGTGCTGGGTTTCTCTGGCTTGGCTTTCTAGTGGTGAAACATCGATAACTAGAAGCTAATCCATTCACTCCTCCACCCAGCTTCGTCCTGTTGCTCACAAGTGGACTCAAAGATGGATCAAAACAGCACATAGGCTTGGTAAAAGCAGAGGGTCAAAAAAAGAATCTGTAGTTTACAGTATACAAGTTTTTAGGTAAAAGGCACAGTATATTACAAACATGGATGTCACTTCTTGAGCATAAAATCATTCCTAACATTGTCTACAATGTTAGAAAGTCCCTAAGGAGGGAACACACCACCTGTGGGCTATGATGTAAAATAGCTGGTATAGCACGAAGAAAGAATGAAAAGGATTCTTGCCCCCAACACTATCATAACCAGTCATAGCTGAATCCCAGCAGGAAAGCGCATATGCTTAGGTGACATGGTCAGGCACTATAGACACGGTGGCCTCCATCAGAATGGCTGAATAGCAATGAGGCTTTCAAAGGCACAAAGCACAGTGGCTGTGAGCCCTGCTGCCCCCTCCTACTTATATGATGATATTCCCATGATTCCAATGTAGGTTTTTAAAAAATGCACCATCTTTATGTGGAAATAATCAAATAAAACAAACAAATAATTTCACACATTCATCAGGAAGAGATTTCATCTTTGTAAAACATAGGCAACTGTGCTGCCTTGAGAAACCACAGCTACCAACTAGGGCATGAGTGCCCAGAATGGTATTCCAGAAGGCCTGGGCCAGGGATGCATTTAACACACATCTCACAGTGGTTATTGTGCACAATGAAACTTGAGGATTGCCCACAAATATTGTAGCTTCCTATTTAAAAAGTAGGAGGAAATGCTTCATGAATAGTATGTACTATGTTTCTCCAAGTAATCTAGGAGATTAAAATGAATCACTAGGGATATTTCTTGGTTTGCTTGTGGAGTCTTGGGCTCTTACTTTGTTTCCTGAAAAGGAAGGTAAAGTCGGCAAATGATTTAAGAGGAAATCATATGTGATAAAGATCTAAAGAAGTGACTTACAAGTTTCCTCTAGGGGGAGGTCACCTGGGTCGGATTTACACATATTTGCAATCTGGTTAAGCCTCTTGTGTGGTATCCTCCAATCAGAATCTTAGAAGGAAGAATTACTTTGTTGGGAAATTAAAACAAAACAGCTTCCAACATATCATATTTCCTTTCCCACACACATAATGCACAAAAAAACTATATAGGTAAATTCACTTGATGATACCGTGTACCCCAACATATTTTCCTAAAAGCTTCTTTAGATTCAATTGACTCATAAGGGTCAATACCCAAATACTACAACAGCTACAGTCTAATAGCATATCGTGTTATATTTTGTTAAAAAGCCATTTGTTCAGACTGTCTTATCACACTGCCACAGAAACGAACAAAGTCCAGTCAAACTCTCAAGACTTCACCTCCCCCATCAAAAAAAAAAAAAAAATCCAGGAATAGACACTGCTCTAGAATTTGATACCATAACACTTCCCAGAATCTCTGTTCAAGTCTGCAAGTTAACTCAACTCCACTTTAGTCTTCAGTCTTTACCGTTGGGTTATTCTAGCCATTTAAAGTTCCTGTAATGGCTTGTACTGCCCTTGATCATCTTTGGTCCTGCCCGATGGTGGACCTCTGGTGTCTCCTAAATCAAATGGTCTAACTAGTGCCAAGCCCAAAGGAGTTATCATCATCTAGAAGTCAGTGGGTCCCTTAGGAGAAAGAACCCAAAAGTAAACACAACAAGCCAAGATAGATATAATTCCTTCTTTTCTGTCTTTTGAGGTCTCCATAACCCAGCGTGACTCCACTGAGACTGGGAGAAAACACCAGATGGGAATGCACACGTGTATTTCCCAGAAATGAAGGTCTTTTCACAAAGGACATACATGCGTTATTAAAAGTGGTATGTTCTCAGGTTAAAGATGTACCTCAGTGTTAAAGAACGTACCTATCATGTGCAAAGTCTTAATTTTGATGGAGTCGGGGTAGATCTCAAAGCTCAAAGGCATCATCATGTAAAAGGTGGCTGTGGATACTACAGACTGCCAGTTACAGTCCTCTCCTTGTACTTATTGGCTTAGTTTGTGCTCGGGATTCATGTCGGTGTATTACCTATGTGTTAGTTTCTGAATCAGTCAGGGGTTGGCTTTGACAGCTATAATAACATGCATTATCACAATGGTCTAACCCAGTTAGAGGATATTCTTTCTTATGCAAGGAGTAGGGGAGTTGGGAAAAAGTACTTCAGAGCTGTGTGCTGCCAATAAGATGTCATTAGAGACATCTGTCCACACTACTGTCTCTAGCACCTTGCTTTATAGTTTATGATGGAAATTGGGAATCTGTCTGCTTGTCCTTTAGGGACTTCCCTACGTGTCCACCACATAATTTTATTTTCCATCCTATTAGTAAGATCTCAGAAGCAAGGGGGAAAATTAGAAATAAAAAATTTTAGATAAGCAGTTTATCTTGCCCCATTCTATCTTCAAAGAAAAGAGAGAGGGGGGAGAAAGAAAAGAAAAGAAAAGAAAAGAAAAGAAAAGAAAAGAAAAGAAAAGAAAAGAAAAGAAAAGAAGAGAAAACATAAGAGAGGGGAGGGGGAGGGGGAGGGGGAGGGGGAGAAACTAGAAAAAGAAGAAAACCCGACCTTTTGACTATGAGGGAAGAAATAAAACATACTTAGCTAGCAACTGGATATCTCTTGGGTCTTTTTTTTCCTGAGGGCCTGTTCTAGTTTTATTCTGGGCTTAAAGTTCGCTGACCCTCTGCACACACTACCTTGTCTCTCTGCAGTGCCTAGAGAAGAGGGAGCATCTTGGATACTAACCCCCTACTGTGTTTCTCTCTGTTCTTGAAAATCTGAGTGGGGAACCTGTATCTGTTATCAAAGAATTCCTTAGCATTTCCTGCCCTGCCTTGGCGACAGGTCAGCCCCTCCTTGGTTCCCCCAGAGCTGAGCTCAGGCTCCTTAGGGTCAGCCTCAGCGTGTGGCTGGGACAGGAATCCCAGCTCTGCAATTCTGTTCCTATTCTGCCTCACTTACAACGTGACTTACACCATGGACCAGATGGGCTGTTTTCCTGTCTTTTGTGTGAAAAACACCCAGAACCCCATTTGCCTTTCTTCCCCTAAACGAAGCCTGATTTATGACCCAGAATGAATTCTCAAGATGACATCAGTCCATCCAGGAGAGGGATACAGGTGTTCAGTAGCTGTCTAAGGATGCACACTACTGAGCCCTATGCAAATCAATTCTGCTCATCCAGCCTCGGTTTTCCCGGAAGTAAAAGGGCAGTGATCTAATCTGCTACACACATGCGAAAAACAAAGTTCTTAAAGCTGATGTTTTTCTCCTCCTAACTGCATCATTTGACTGTAGCGTTAAGGACAGCATCTCCCCTGCCGAACACACACAGTCCACTGCAGAGATAGGTTGGATGCAGTTTCTGCAGTAAAGGAAGGCTTTGGATCTTATGGCAAGAGACTAGGCCCAACATACTATGTAAAGGACTGACAGACAGCAATCAGACCTCCACGAAGGTCAGGGTCCTCTCAACCAAGAGCCTGAAGGCTACAGGAAGATCCCTGAGCTCGTTGGGGGCAGGGGAGGCGTGGTGCCCGTGGGGATGGATGGGTCTGGGAACATCTTGCCTGGAGAGTAGTTTCTCTGCTTTGAGACATCTGCTTTGAGTCATCACAAATGCTGCTTGGAAGGGGGGTCTCTTTAAAAACAAACTGGAAGTCCTCTGTCCCCAAGCTGCAGGCTGAGAGCGCTCCGCTCCTTGGTCTGTCAAAGAATCCCAGCCCTGCAGACTTCCTGTGAAGCTAGTCAGGACAGAACATCTTTCCTCCGGATCCTCTTCTCTGTCAGCGGTGGCTGCAGCAGTAAATCTTCAGAGCCTTCGGCAAGCTCTCTTCCGAACTCTGCCCTGCAGACCTTCGCAGGCACTTCTGCAGTCTGCCCCGTGATAATTTTCACCCCTCTGAGACTGCTGTTTTCCTCACACTCAGGCAGGCCTCTCTCTTTCCTTAACGAACTCTTTCTCTGGCCCCACTCCAAAGGGTATGCTCCAGCAATCAAACACTTCCCCTTTTGTCTTATCACAGCTCCAACAGGCCAGATAAGGGCAGGCAGAGGGGAAGGGACCAGCAGAGCAGGAGCAAGGAAGAGGTCTTCTAGCTAGGTTCAGCTGCTGTGCAGGCAGGTAAAAGGAACGCACGGAAGAAGCTGAAGCAACCTTCCCACCAGCATCTAGGACCCCTTATACGCAGGGGCACAGATCACATGACCTCTCTCCATCCCTCGCAGCACCTCCACGGGAGGATTCAGAACACTTAACCTGCGTGGAAATCACTTTTGGTTGCTTTGAAAACAGTGGGATAGACTAAATCAGACACAAGATCCAGTATGGCACAGACAGCAGGGGATTAAATAGTTAATTTTTAGCAAACCCAAATAGAATTTCCATCATGTGCAGGTAGTCAGTTGCTATTGTGGGTCACCAAGACACAACGCATTATTTCTAGAGTTTGTAGACAACTTTAGGCAGCTCTAATAGAGTCAATGGCATTTCCTTCCTCTACTGAAACATGACTTCACTAAATCCCCGTTGAAAGTTTTTTTTCCCCCTTTCTAAACATTTCTCTCCATCTGCACAGTAAGTCAATAAAAGAAGTTAAAAGTTAAAATGCCTAGTGAAATTTTATCAGGCATGAAATGGCATTCAAACCAGAGTTGCCACCCTGTCTTAGACGGGTGAAAATTGACCCAAACTTGGGGGCAGAAGGGGGGCAGGTTATAACAGATTTCAGCTCTTGCAGCCACTGAGGGGAAAATCATTTCAATGAGGCATTCCATGAAACCCAGGATCTGTGAACAGTTGGGATTCTTGTACAAGGTACATCACTTCCAGGAACCTCTGAATTCTTGGAGGCCACCATTCTGGTCTCTTGGTGCCCTGACATGTTGCACTACACAGCCTTCATTTGTGTAGTGTGTCCCTATGGCATGAGACAACCCTGCAGTGAGCAACCCTGAGAAGCTGTGTTACCTGCGGGTAACAGAGGGAGAATGCAGGAGACTCTGTTCATTATCTTAGAAAAGGGCTTTGGATGTTGCATGTAGGCCTAGAAAGGCCTTTTAAAATGGTTTTGGGTTTTAAGTGTTTTGAGACAATTTTGCTACATAGCTCAGGTTTACCTCCAACTCAAGATCCTTCTGCCTCACCCTCCTGAACTGATTACCAGCATGCATCACTGTACTGGGGCTCCAGAAATACTGAAAAGAAAGAATGCAAACACGGGGAAAAGCATCCTTCTTTGCATAGGTTTAATAAATTACTAAGGGTGCCATCCTTGGGCCGCTGACATCTTGTCTTCGTAGGAACCAAACTAGAAAGAAAACCACTCAATGTCTGTGGATATTTCCCAACCTTAATGATGTAAAATATTGTACTTCTTTATAAACAGGCTGTTGACCCTACTTTTACTCAATGGACTACTAGAATCAAGAATTATTATATCAGAGAGCACAAACAGATCAGACACTCTGACTGCACAGCATATTCAGAACTTCCAAGGGATTTATTAATCAGAGCGGGGCATTTTAGGCCTTAGCCTGGCTCACAGAACCAAAAGTAGTCACCCAGCTTGTGGAGCAGGACTTTGCTATACAAGTAGTCACCCCTGTTCATGTCTTTGTTCTCTTGCCCTTCGTTACCCATAGTAATCTGTGGACAGAAAGTATTGAATGGAAAATTCCCAAAATAATTCATACATTTGTTCTATTTTATTTGTAGTAGTTGTGGCTGATTATTAGTGCCTAATTTGTAAATTAAGTTTTATCATAGGTATTATATAGAGGGCATGCATAATCTATCCAGTCCATGGCTGCATAAGCCATGGGTTCAGGCTTGTGCATAGAACCCCAGAGTAGGCAGTTGAGATTTACAGATACACTTAATGTTGATCAGCCTGTCCACCAGACCCAAACCAAGAAACAAGCAGATCATTCTGGCACTGGGAAATTTAGAAACATGAGGAAGGGGAGACCTTTGGATGGAGTCATTGTTAAAACTGTGAGGCCACACAGTAAGGACAGGAGCCAAGATGGATAAGCTGTAACAGCAAAGAATATGCAATAGTTAGAGTCATCCCTCTTGGGAAAAGACTGTCGCTGCTCCCAAATCTTTTTTTTTTAATTTATTTATTTTTTCATCATGTGTACATGTGTTTGTCTTTGTGTGGCTGTACACATGTGAGTGTAGGTGCATGTAGAGAGGTCAGAGATTTTCATATTCCCTGGAGATGCAGTTAAAGATGGTTATGAGCCTTGTGACATGGATTCTGGGAATTTATCTTAGATCTTCTAGAAGTTCACTACATGATCTTATCCTGTGAGGCATCTCTCCAGCCGCACATGTGTACAACACACACACACACACACACACACACACACACACACACACACACGAGTCACTTAAAAATTCAATGGAAAACTTCTGATCATCCCTCTCAGCACCCCAAATCCACTTGTCTTCTGTGGTGGATTCAATTTTTTCTTATCCTCAGATCATTGTTTTACCGATGGACTGACGAAGGTTCAGTTAATTTGTTCTCATCATTAAATTTGGTACGTTTTGTGGCTTTTAAGGGTAAGATCAGTTGAAGAATAGACTCCCCTTTGGTCTGATAGATTGATTTAAAAACCTCTATCTTGCATCTGCCTTTCAATACCACCATCATATCTGGCATTTCATGCATTATAAAGTGTCAAATGGGTTTTAAATGCCCCCATTCCTAGATGAGAGACACAAATAGAATAATTAATCACTCTGAAGAGTGTAGAAACATAAAGTAGGTTATCCAGAAATGTAGCGTCTTGAGCAAGTGCACTGTGGATGTCAGTCACAGTGATGTCATCAGAACTTCCATAATGAATTGGGGAGTAGTACAATTCCAACATTAACAGGGAAAAAACAAAATTGTAGAAGTTGCCAATATGGTCAAAAAGTATGAAGTGAGTGTATTTTTTCATTAATTGAAGGGACATTTATTGGGTGCTTAGTATTGATAACCTGAGTGACTGACATGCGTATCATGTGTGTGGAGTCCAAAGGTTGACATTGAGTGCTTGCCTCCATTGTACTCTGCCTGTGTTTGTTTTTGTTTTGCGTTTGTTTGTATGTTTGTTTGTTTTGCTGGCTTTTGGAGGGGTGTGGAGTATGTTCTTTGCTGGAAACAGAGTCTCTCAATGACTCTGGAGTTCTCTAGATCAGTTTAACTATCTGGCCAGTGAGGTCCAGGGCTCTCCTGTCTTCACCTCCCCAGCTCTAGGATGTAGATATGGGCCACGATGCCTGAGTTTTTACATGGGTGATGGAGATCTGAATCCAGGTTCTTCTGCTCCTGTGCCAACCATTTTACTGGCTGGAATGTGTGTGTGTGGGGGGGGGGGTGTGTGCATGCATGCGTGCGTGCATGCACCCTAATGCAGGTGACCAAATAGGCCAGAGGCATTGAATGTCCTGGATTTGGAGTCATCTGCAGTTGTGAGCCACAGGGCAAGCATGGGTGCTGGGATCCAAACGCAGGTCTTCCTAAAGACTTTTAACCTAAGACTGAGTGCTCTTAACCACTGTATTCTTTCTGGCTCCCTGAGAGCTTATATCCAAAGGAGATGTATACAGCTTTCTTAACAAATGCAAACCCCATATTACACATTTAACTCTTCCATGCTTAGCACATAGAGACACTACACCTTCCCTCCCCTATACTTGCTCAATTGGTTATTTCCAGTTATTTTAACTATCTATCACAAAACTGAGAACTCTGAGTTACTGAAGAGGCAAGCCATGTCACCAGCTCATTGGAGACACCTTTGGATCCCAAACAGGCTCATGTTCTCTTAGATTTTTCTCATTCCCAACAAGCTTGGTGTTCTCATTTCTAACACTGCTGATCAATAATCTCATTATCTCACTAAGAAACAAAAGGTGTTCCAACAGCAAGGGAAGTGTTGAAAGGGAAATATGGAACAACTAGATCCTTTAGTCCAGGCACAAACACTACAGTCCCTGAGTCACTAGGTGAGACTACGTTATGTCCAGCACATTCTATTAGGACATGCACAGTTCAGTGGAGAAAAGCATTTCCTCTAAACATTGATATTTTATGGCCTTCTTCCAATAATATTGGTTAACTACGAGATATTCTTATAGAAAGATACTCATCGCATACCACTAAATGCATCATTATCAAATTTAATGATTCTATGGCTTTGAAAGAAAAGTATGGATTAGGGGAGTGAATTAGGATGAACTAGGAGATGGCTCAGAGGATAAGAGCATTTGCTGTACAAGAGTGGGCCCTGAGACCAGATCTCCATCACCTCATTAAGAGCCCCTCACAACAGCACTTTCCTGTCACCTGCTAAGGAGCAGAAACAGGAGAATCCCAGGGACTTGCTGGCCAGAAAGTCTAATCAGAACAGTGAGCGTCTGGTTCAGTAAGAGTCCCTGTCTCAAAAAATTAAGGTGGAGCGTGACTGAGGAAGATGCCCACTATCTAGCTCTAACCTCTAGTCACATACACACAGGTTCAGACACCAGTACACGAACAGGCATATGCCGCACATTTTGCACACAAAAAAGAAAAGCATAAATTGGGTGATAATAATAGAATACGCTATTCTATTATTGAATGATAATAATAGAGTGATGAATAAATAATTCATACTTTTTTCAGCAATTGAAACTTTTTTTTGTTCTAAAAACAATACTTTTGGGAACAGAGGAGAGAGCCTTTTCATTCAGAAACAGAGGATGGGGGTCTGTTTTCAGCACAAATTACCCTGAGTTGTGATATAAACATTCATATGACCTTTCTTTCTTCATCTAATTCAAGAGTGTTGGTGGGAGTGACTATAATTTTCAGGAAGCTCCAAAGACTTAAACATAGCTTGTTGCCACTTAAAATGCCACCTACTGAAGGGAGGAGATAGACTCTCAGGAATCAAGAAACAATGTGAAAGCAAGGTCACTTGACAGTCTCAAAGGCAGAGCTGTTCTGTAATTCCACCTACCTGTCCCTATGGTGCTGAGAACCCATGAATGTAACCTCAGAGAGAAGGCCACTTCATGGACATGGAATGATATGAGTCATGGGTCACTTTGCAAGACAATATGAAAAGAAGGACTTATAAGACTCTTTAGACTCCTTCAGGCTTGGTAGCAACTAGTGCACATTACTATAGAAAGTGAATGGATGCTTTGAGGATATATATGAGAGTTCAAAGTGTAAAAAAAAAAAAACCTCTCCAATATTTCCACATTTGCTTATTAAAACGTGCTATCAAAACTGAAGAGGAGTTGAAGTCTTCCACTGTCTGACTCCCAGCTTTACTATAAAGTTACAGTAATGAGCTCAATGTGGAATGTACATAGACACAAACACAGAAGACTGAGAAGTAGACCCATCGTCAAGGGAGAAAATGTCATTACACATGGTACTGGTGGATGACAGAAATGGATTGGGGTTAAAGTACTTGCCAGGCAAGCATGACAACCTGAGTTCAACTCCCTGGGCCAATGGGGGAAGAAAACTTAAAAATATGCATCTGATCTCCATATGCATACGGTGGTACATTTACATGTATGTGCACATGTGTAAACACACACACACACACCACCACAACCACCACCACCACCACCACCACCACCATTATCATAAAGTAAATTGTTGTGTCCGGCCAGCAGATCACAGCCTGGGTTCTAGCCTGGAAAGGCATTTTGGAAACCTGGAAGAGGAGAGGGGCTAGGCGGCAAGAGAAAGGAATGTAGCTAAGACAACATTCTGATCAAAGCTCAATTTTACTATTTCCAGACACTCAGTTATAAAGGAAGGGGGAGGGAACCCGATTTCCCGCCAAGTAACTCAGGGTCCAGTAGCAGGACAAACACGTGTGTGCCTCCTCCAAGCAGCAAGGCGACAGGGTTCAGTGGTGGGCGTGGCAGGACGAATGAGCAGGAAGCTCTACCCTTGAGCAAGCAGGTTCAAGCAGGTGGGGGAAGGGAGACCACAGTAAATAAATTTAGTGACACATGGAAAGTGAGATTCTGTATGCAAAAGAACCAGTCTTTTGAGCACCCAATATACAATTACTGAATCTTAATTGAGAAATCCTCTTTCTTTATAGAAAGAGCTGCCTGTAGGAGTAGAAAGACTTCAATCTATATCTGCCAATATTTTAACATTACAGATGAGAAGCCTGGGTAGAAGTAATTGGGCTCCTGACACTCATTGCATCAGTTAGACATCCGACTTATAGTTTGCACAGATATTTTTCCCAGGGCACCTGCTTCCAAGGGAAATATCTCTAGCTACTGAGCACAAGGGAGGATCTAGACATCATAGACTCTTGCTTCTGGCTCTGTGGCAATTTCAGCACTTTTCAAGCTACTAACTGCCAAGAGCTCTAAGGAGTTGGGGATGGGACTGTGCCCATCTCCACTCTCCATGATTGTAGTGGCTATTCCTGGTTGTCAACTTGACTATATTTGGAATGAACTACAATCCAGAATTAGAAGGCTCACCAGTGACCCTTATCTGGAGGCTTGGAGATCCTTATCTGGATCTTGGTATGGAGATCTTGAGCCATAGTGGCTATGGATTCCAGAAGATTAAATCTCCGAGTTTAAAGAGATTTAATCTGGACTACACCTTTCATCTGGGATTAAAGGTGTGGTGGAACACACCTTTAATCTGGGCTACACCTTCTGCTGGAGACAATATAAGGACATTGGAAGAAGGGAGTCTAGCTCTTGCTCCTGCGCCTGCTTGCTGTGTGAGACTGAGTAACTGCTAGATCCTTGGACTTCCATTCACAGCTGCGACTGAACCATTGTTGGGAATTGGGCTGCCGACTGTAAGTCATCAATAAATTCTTTTACTATATAGAGACTACCCATAAGTTCTGTGACTCTAGAGAACCCTGACTAATACAATGATGGAATTTTGCCTGGCTTGAGCTTCCTCAAGTCTTATATTTGCTATCACAAGTGCTATGATTTCATATGCTCAACTGCCCTGCTATATAAAGGTTGTCAGAGGTAGTAATGTATGAATATAATCCAAAGTCATTAAGAAATGGTTAGGTAGATGTCCATTTAGCTGAGTAATAGTAGATTCTCCTCTAGGGCCTATAACCTGTTTAGCCACAAGTTCTTGGTCCCCCAAACGTTACAAAGAATGAGTTTCAACTTGTAGTGGGCCTTGAATCCAATCAGAAAAAAATTGTTTGTTCCAATGATATTCTTACCCATCACTGCACCAGTGGGCACAGCTCTTCAGGCTGATCATTGTTGTTCACAGCTGGGTAAGATTAGTGATTCTTTTTAGCCTCTGGTGGCATGCATAGCACCTTCCAGCACTATAGAATCTAGTCAGTCTGAATGAAGCCCTCAGCTTGATTTCTCTGTTTTATGCCTCAACTGTAGCATCTTCAGCAACAGGGTTTTACCATAAAGTCCTGGAGGATAACCAAGAGCAATGGCAATAGCCTGTAATGTTGGGGGAGTCAGTGGGACCTTAATGAGTAATTATATTTTAATTTTAGAATAACAACACATCACATTTTTAGTTTCATGAAATATTTGGAACATACTTACAACAGCAAATTTTTGTGAACCCAATAAGTGCACAAAGTATGTAGAGTTCTCATCTATGACAGTCAACCTCCGGCAAGTAATCAATGAATGAAATGATCACCACTGCCATACATCAACTTAACTTCTTGTCCATTTGTCTACTGACATCATTGCTCCTCACCTAGAATCTGAGTAGCTATGATTAAAGCCTCTGATGGTGTCAATAAGCACGGTAATGATCAGGAGAAATTTAATCACTCTAAACAGCTGCAGAAAACCACACTTTCCAGAAATCCAATGCACAGTCCCATGTCAGAAGACAGAAGTTCACATCCCTCTCCTAACAGCTATGTGGCTCGATTCCCTTCCTTTGCATTCTTATTTTTCCCCCATAAAATAAGGGTGTATTAAGTTTTGAAAAGGTTAAATGTAGTAAGAAAGAAAATTCTGATCACTTCCTAGAATGTAGTTTTACAGATCATATATGGTTTTCTATGGATAAGCTATAATTCCCAATACACATTGCTTAAACACATGACCAAAGGCA
Source organism: Mus caroli (assembly GCF_978045245.1). Lineage (NCBI taxonomy): Eukaryota > Metazoa > Chordata > Mammalia > Rodentia > Muridae > Mus > Mus caroli. The sequence continues at coordinate 117,209,326 of NW_028227270.1, read as the reverse complement.
GTCTGATGAGAGTCTTGAATGCCAAAATGAGGGGACCATTGCTATCTACAATTTAAAGCTACATCAGGTGACCTCCTCCCACAATCTCACTGACTTCATTAGAAACTGTATGCATGTCATTCCCTATAAGTTCAAGCATGTATGCCAAATGGCCTCCTTTCTAGAAACTTCTTCAGACCAACCTTGACAAAGTGGACAATGAACCGTGAAGCCCTCTACACAATCCAGATTTGTGGAATATGAGAAATGGAAAAGCACCAGAAATGACCAGTTCGAAATCCAGGAGCCAGCACGAATCCTGATCTGAAACCACCAACCCTTCCAAAAATCTATACAATGGACATAAAAGCAGGCAGACATGTAGATTCAACGGGTCAACCATGGTTCCTGCTTGGAGGAACTACCCTATATCTCTTTCTTCTTTAGAACTTTCCTGAAGTTCTATGACACACAGGCCCTTACAGGGTGCTCTCTCATACCCCTAGTATTCAGAAGCTTACAACATAAAATAAGATGAAACACTAGTCATTCAGAAGAACACTGTTTAGAAAACATTTTGCTTTTGTTTCTAACCAGAACACATTAGACAGTTGACACATGGGACTCAGTCCTTACTCCACCTTACCCTTAACTGTGCAGGCTGCAAGGGTCACTGGTCCCCAGCTCACACCTTTGCAACTTGCAGATGTGTGTTATCTGCTCCTACTGTTTGGTGAGGTTCACATGCTTCTAATCTTTTTACAACCAGTTCTGCCTGTTATCTAGGTTCCTTGTCGTCCTTGTCTATTGTATACGAGGAACAATTTCCATCCTCTTTCCTGGTTACTAGAAAAGCAATATTCAACAGTAGCCTATATCTCCTGGCAGAGAAGGTTTTTAATTGGACCTTTCATTTTGTGGTGGAGTGTGTGTGTGTGTGTGTGTGTTTGTGTGTGTGTGTGCAAGTCAGAGAACTACTTGAAGAAGCTGGTTTTTCTTCTTTCATGTTGCTAGGCTTGGAAACAATTCCCCTATTCCCTGAGGCCTCTTGCCATCCCCTAAAGCTTTTCCTTAAATAAAGATAAGGTCCTACAAATGCTGGTCAAATGCTCAAACACTAAACTATATCTTCATCCTCTCTTCTTTTCTGCTTGTTTATAAATGAGGTCCTGCAAGTTTCTCAGGCTGACCTTAAACTCATTCTGTGGTCCAGGCAGGCCTTGATTTTACAACCCTCCTGCCTTAGTTCCTGAGTAACTGGGATGACAGGCTGTGACACCAGATCCAAATTAAAGCTGTATTCTTATCCCATGACCTGAGCTGAATACCAATAAGGGCCCAGACCACCCTTCTAGCAGTAACAGAATGCCTGAAGAGGATGATACTAATGCCTTCAGAATTACTGTTTTAATTGTAAGTCCGAGGCTTATTTTGTTTTGTGCATTGTTTTGTAACCTTTACGCTTATAATCTTTCCACCCTTACTATTCTGGTCCTGCTCTGTGTAGCATTAGAGTACCTGATGTCACCAAACCCATATCTAGTCACAGGAGACTGTAGGGAACTGGACAAAAGCAATGGACTTTGAGTTACCTGAAGTAAGTGTACATCCAGTATTTGCTATTAACTGGCTGTAACCTTGACATGTCAATCAACTGCTCTAGACTTGAGTTCTCTCAGAAGCATCTAGAAACCACGCAGGCCCCGTGACCTTATGCACATAACACCTCCACTTCAGTAACATCCACTCTCATAGCGATGGCATCCTGAACGCTCCTGCCTATCGAAGGGTGAACAGGGGGGCCTTGACTTTATTACAATTTTTTTGACAGTTGACTACTCAAATTCTTTCTTACTGGCTCTGTGTAACTTAGCTTAAAAACAGCAGAAAGGATTTCTGTCATCTCTAAATTGTAGAAACAGAGTCACTAACCTAACTCTAATTAGAACTATTTTCTATGTACTTAAAATATTATATATGTAAAATTTTCCTAGGTCATACAAATGTAACATATGATATAAAATGTAAATAATATAGTTTTTAGATACCTTATGAAATTATCTAGTGGAGCCAGGCATAGCAAAAAAATGACATTAATCCCAGCACTCAAGAGGGTCAAGGCAGGAGGATCTCTGTGAGTTTGAGGCCTTTCTAGTCCACACAAGAGTTCCAGAACAACCAGAACTACACAGAAAGACCATGTTTCAACTAATAATAATAGCAACAACAACAACAATAATAATAATAATAATAATAATAATAATAATAAATAAGAACTACAACAAAAATAATCCAGAATGGTTTTGTTTTCTTAAAAAGCAAAGACAAAGGATGACCAGGGTTTATTAACTAAAAGCCAAATTCTCTTCAGATCTGGAGGCATAGTGTCTATGGATTCCAGAAGATTAAGACAGGGAGATCTCCGAGTTCAAGGTCATCTGGGATTAAAGGTGTGGTGGAACACACCTTTCTGCTGGAGACCATATAAGGACATTGGAAGAAGGGAGTCTCGCTCTTGCTCCTTCACCTGCTTGCCATGTGTGACTGAGTAACTCCTAGATCCTTGGACTTCCATTCACAGCTACTACTGAACCATTGCTGGGAATTGAACTGCAGACTGTAAGTCATCAATAAATTCCTTTGCTATATAAGTTCTGTGACTCTAGAGAACCCTGACCAATACACTGTGTAAACTTATACTTTCCCCCTGTAGCGTGCTAACATCCAATTAAACTGAACATAACACAAGTTCACATAGCCAAAACTTTGAACTATTTCCGGAGAACCTGGGACAATTAATAAATGAAATACTACGGTGCATAGATGTCAGGGGTAAGAAGCTAGTTTGAACAGAGACACGGAACAAGTTAAACAGTAATCTCAGACCAGCAGCTTCTGAATTGCAGCTCTAGCTACAGGCTAAACCTAAGTTTCTCTCTTCACTGACCACTGGAAAAAGATAACAAACCAATAGTCGTTACTGTATGCCTACTATGTATCACACACCATGTTGGTACTCTGGATTCCACCCCCACAGTTACCTGGCAATAGCCAGTTAGGTCTAGCCCAGTATAAAAGGGGCTGCTTGCCTCCTCCTGGCTCTCTTGTTTTCTTACTCTCTTGCCTCTTGCCCCCTTGCTCCCCCTCTCTCCCCATTCCCTTCCCCCTTCCCCACAAGGTCATGGCCGGCCTCTGCTTCTCTACTCTCCTTCTCTCTGTCTCTGCTACTCTCTTATCTCCCCTCCCCATGCCCTAAATAAACTCTATTCAATACTATACCTCCTCTGGCTGGTCCCTCAGGGGGAAGAGATGCCTTGGCCTGGGCCCCAAGGCACCCTCCGCCCCCACAGCTCACCACACACATCTATAGAACATATATTAATATTCCTTTATCTTTTTATAATCACAACACACCATGCTAGAGGTTAAACTAAGACAAACTCTAATCCTGAAGAATCTCTGGCTTATAGGAAAAACAGATGCTACAGCAGAGGTCCAGACTGTGTTATCCCGAGGGATGAACTGACTCTCTTGAAGACACTAAGAAAGCTTCCTGAGGATTAAACTCAGACTTTCCTGTACACGAGGCGAGCATCCTACCACTGACTTACATCCCCATCCCCATAACCGTGCTGCTCCATCCGGAGCCTGGAGAACAAGCAGGAAATGTCTGCAAAGCCCTTTTAGTGAATGTTTGTTTGTTTGTTTTGGGTTTTCCCCCTACTCATATAAAATTCTTGTTATACTATTATGGTGATATATATATATATATATATATATATATATATATATATATATATATATCCTTATCTAAAAATGAAGCAGAATCAAATCAATGCCAAAATAGGCACTAAATATTCCAGAGACTAACAGGCCGAGGATGTAGTTTGAGACATTTTTGGACATTCTGTATCCTGAATATAAAATATTAAGAAAGCAATCTATTGTTGACCCTGGTTTTATTAAGTAATAGCTGGGATTTTTTTTTCTTTATTTTGTTCTACCAAGGACCAGATACAAACGAAACAAAAACTGTGGCTGATTGACAAAGGTGTCTGTAGAGACAGAGATGACAAGTAAGTAAGTTGTCTGAACATCTTCATTTTAGCTCACGCTGCTCTACTACTGTTTAATTTTTTTTCTTTTCTTAACATGCTTCAGTAAGATTTCTACAACTTTTCTTGATAACATGTCTTCAAAATCCTTGCTCTTAGATCTCATCTACTACATGAAACACAGTACTTTAACGTTCAATTACTAGTTAGAGCAATATGAACCCCTACAGACTATGATGAGATTTCTCAAAATCTTGACTTATTCTGAAGAAGTAGGCCACCACAAGATCTGTGAACTGACTTCAGCCTCCAAATCTGTAGCTCCGTCTTTGTCAAGTGATTGCAAAGACACCCTTCTATTTGGTGTCTAGACTGACCATCTACTCATGTCCTCTTTCTAAGCTTCGTCACACTTCAAATAAGTCAAGGGAACACACTGTTTGTACACCTGTGTAATAAGCAGTTATGTGCTTTTGTTAAAATATTGTGTTTGGGCCAGGCAGTGGTGGTGCATGCCTTTAACCCCAGCACTTGGGAAGCAGAGGCAGGCAGATTTTTGAGTTTGAGGCCAGCCTAGTCTACAGAGTGAGTTCCAAGACAGCCAGGGCTACACAGAGAAACCCTGTCTCAATAAAAAATTGTGTTTGGTGTTCAATACATATCTTTTTATTTTTACTCTACTCAATGATCTTGTCCTTACACTAATTCCTTTAAACATTCCAGTCCCTCCCACCCACTGAGAGGATGAGCTTTGGTATGCTAAATGCCCTGTAGGGTGAACTCTGAAGGTACTTGGAAGTGTTTTCACAATATCATTTGGCCACAAAAGGGGAACAGAACAATCTTGAACTTTGCTTAGTACTTCCAGAACTCCTTTTAGCCTTCTGAATTATAACCAACCAACTTCTGGGTTCCCACTGAACTCTCAAGGCAGCATACAGTAAATGTCTGACTGCAGCCAACTGAGTCATTGATTTTTGTGACCAATGGGACACAAAGGGAGGATTTTAATTCATCTAAAATAACTGGTTAATTGCATCTGATTGCCTAAGAACTGATTAAAAGAATGAAGCCCAATATAAGAGTATTAGAGACCATCAGAACCCCACTACTGACAGGTCTGTTCCTGAATGTACAGATGTCTCTAAGGTAATTGTTTCTTAGGAACCCTTAAACAAGAACATATCTTGACATCCAGAATGTCTTCCAGAATAAACTGTGTTCCTAATTCCTAACTGGCATGAAAAAACATTTCACATTAAAAGTATGACTACCTCTACAGGAATACTTCTCATAAAGAGAGAAAGAGAAACAAACAAAAAAGCAAGAGAAGAAAGGTGATGGATACAGATGATGGACATGTGCCTTTGCTTGACTGTGGTAATAACTTTACTGCATGTATCTGTACACCAAAACATCATGTTGAAAGCCTTTAATATTTACAATAATATCTTAGTTATGCTTTCCATTCCTGTGAAGGAACTCCATGACCAAGGCAACTCTTATAAAGGACATTTAGTTGGGGTTGGTTTATAGGTTCAGAGGTTCAGTCCATTATCATCAAGGTGGGAAGCATGGCGGTGTCCAGGCAGGCATGGCCTGGAAGAACTGAGAGTTCTACATCTTCATGCAAACAAAGTCACAAGCAGACTGTCTTCCAGGCAGCCAGAGGAGGGTCTCAAAGCCCAGCCCCACAGTGACACACTTCCTCCAACATGGCCACACCTCCTAATAGTACCAGCTAGACCAAGCATATTCAAACCACCACAAAAAAAAACATATTATTTGCATTTTTGTCATCTTGCCATGAATCAAGAAAAAAATCTCTTACTCTGTTAGTTGGGAATCACTAATGTATCCATCAGCACATGGAGCCTGTCAAATCAATCCAAAATATTTCAGCTTTGTTATAATTTGAAGGAGGCTCTGTCTCTATTACTACTGAGGCCTGCTGTCTGTAGTTCTGAAGTCCTGCAGCCTGAGTATTGTCACCTATAAAGAGGTGGTGGTGATGTCATGCTGAGCTTGTTAGGAAGTCTGCTGTAGGATACAAAGGAAAGCCAGCACTGGCCATAGCCATTTCCCACGCTGTTCTGGGCACTTCCTCAGGAAGCAGGAAGATTGCCACAAGTTTGCACTGGTGTTCAAGGCAGTGATTTTTATCTCAGGCAGGAGAAGAGAGAAATAATGGAAAGGACCAGGCTTGCTCTTTCTATGTCAACTCAAGAACTGTCAAAAAAGGGTCGATGAGCAATTCCACAGACTCTCAATGACCTAAGGACCTTACCCCCACAAAGATTCCATCATTTCTGAACAAGAACACTTTGAGAACCAAGTTTATGTTTTGTTTTGTTTTGTTTTGTTTTGTTTTGTTTTGTTTTGTTTTGTTTTAAATAGATGTGTCTTGGACACAAACCGTAGCAGAGAATTGGATACAGAAGTAAGCTAGCTCAAGGCTTCCATGTTGTGTTTGTCTCTTTGTGTAGTTTTCCTTTCAGCAATGGGAAGAAACTCCTGTAGGTCTAAATGTTATACTTTAAGCCAGAAATCTCCATAGCCATCCCTAAGCTTCCTGATGATGTGGACTTGTCTCAGCCAGCTGTCTGCTATGTTGAGAAGATTAAGGAAGGATCAGGCATGAGTAAATCCTCTTTCCTGTGGCTATCCACAAGGAAGCTATAGCTTTGTGTGTTAGGGCCAACCAAGAATGGAGACAGAAACTGCCATCAGGTAAGTGGCTAAGGGCCTGTAAGATAAACTTACCACCACCTGCCACCCATGCAAGATGATAAAGTGACATGGGAAACAGACAAACTGTCTCCAGGCTAATGGTTACTTCTTACAGTATAACTAATAACTACTTCATACAATGAAAAGGTCAGACTTTAGAAATAGACTAGTAAGTTCAAATCTATTTCAACATTTGCTGGTTGGATAATGTTAGACAAGTTGCTTCATCTATAAAAACAAAATTAAGTATTAGTGAACTAATCAGGAACTTAGATTGGTACCTGGCACATTATGTCCCCCGTTGATGCTATTATTATCATCAGAACTAAATGGAGACTTGTGAGCTAGCTCAGTGGGTAAAGGCACTGTAAGACCCCCTTTCGGGGATCCCCACTCTAGTCTCGGGAGTGAGAGAGCACCCAAAGAAACACGAGAACCCATCTTGCTGTAATTACATGAGGTCTATTAATGACGGAGCTCCGGACCGACATGCATCTCACACAAGAGATAACGGATGTCAGCCCCAAGGCTCGAAAGCTAGGGGGTTTTATGGGGTAAGGGGCTTAGGGGTGTGGAATTCAGCATAGCAACACACTATTGGCTTATTCAAACATTAACAGAAAGATTACAGGGCATCAGGACTTTGTTCCTGTGGGCTGGGGGCTTATCTTTGTTCACATAGCAACCAGTTGATGTATGACTTTACCCGGCGTCAAGGGGCAATAGACAGAGGGGAGGTTCCGGCCAGGTGGTGTTGACCCAGACAAGATAGCCCTGCTTGTACAATCAAGCTGTTCTTAGGAATGTCTTAACAACAGCCCTGTCTGTTCTGCTTTGTTCTCGGCCCCAGGTGGGGGGCATGTTTGTACATGTTCATACACACAGGGGTTACATGCACACATAGAGACATAACTTAATGCTGTAATTGGTTTTTTAATAGTATCTGAAAAATCCTTTCTCTTAGAGTGTGAACAAATTTGATCACAATCTGTCCATGGCAAATTAGTTCACATAGGTTAAAGAAAGAAGCTACTAGAACCAGCCTCATGACTTAGAGCCCTAACTGGCTTTGTCCTGTGTTGCGGCCCGCCCGCGGTCCACAACACGAACGGTTCAACTGAGAATGGCAGTTCCCTGCAAAGAGAGGTAACTAGATAGGGCGGAAGAAAAGAATGAAGCCAGGACAACAAGTTCTGATCGAGGCTCAATTTAATATTTCCAAACACTCAGTTTATAAAGGAAGGGGGAGGGAACCCAATTTCCCGCCAAGTAATCCAGGGTCCAGTAGCAGGACGAACACGTGTGTGCCTCCAGGCAGCAGAGTCAGGTTCCAGCAGTGGGCGTGGCAGGACGAATGAGCCGGTAGCTCCACCCTAGAGCAGGCAGGTTCCAAGCTGGGGGGAAGGGAGACCACATTTCCCCCCATTAGATAACAAAAATAAAAATAAAAAAGGGGTGGCCTGTGGCAGAAAGATTATCTATGTTCAATAGTTCTGCCTAAGTTCCTAGGGCTAAAGAAAAAACCTATTTCCGTGGGATTTCTTAACTATTCTAATGGTAAACTGTATCTGGCTAAGGCTGTAGGCTCTGACTTTATAATGCTAATTAGTGCTGAATAGGTAGCTACCTGTTTGCCTTTTAAGTAGGGCGTTGGAACCCTGGCTGAGTTTAGCTAAACAATTTTATAATAACACTGAACTGATAATTATCCACAATTTTGGGTGACAGGCAGGGGAAACAGTGAGAAGCGATTAAGACTGGCTGGCTCCCAGTACAAGGCCAATTGGCTTTTTTATTTTTTGGGTGGGAGGCAGTGAAGGGCCTGCTCTTACAACAGCAAGGTCTCCAATCTCTCTCCCCCCTGTTAATTAAGTTTAAATAGGCAATGCTTAACAGAGGTGATCAAAAGATTTTCTCATCCGTAGATGAGTGGGCCTTTAACCTTGACTTGGGTGGACATTAACCTGATTCCTCCCGTGAGTATCGTAACAACTCACATCTGTGGCTCTTGGTATCTTTTGGGGAGGGGAGGCAGAGCCGTAAGTATTTTTAGTGTTTAGCTGGAGTCGGATACCAACCTCTTTCAAATCAGGTGTGTCGCACAGGGAACTCAGAAACGGTCAAACTGGACCTTCCCTCCGCAGTGATCTCCTGCGCCAAGCGGTACCCATACCGTATTCATATGATTATGAATCAGTATCGCAATTCTGAGTTATTGCGAGGCCTCTATGTGAGACTTGTCAACCTCAGATTTAGCAAGGCCTAGACAAGAATTATGTCACTATTAACACCATTAATTTTGGTTAAACTAGGAGCTAAAAGTCTTTTCTCTTCATCTCTGTTATTCCCAGTAGCCTGAGGAACTAAGGACACCTTGCAGTAACAGCAAGGGTGAAAAGCCAGAGGCCAGTTAAGGGACTAAGCCTATATCTATCAAAATAAGAACTAATCTTTGTAAATATATATGAAATTTCTACTTCCCTAGCTCTCCTGGTAAATCTAAATCTTATCTTAGACTGAAAGGCCACATGCTGGGATGTCCTTGGAAGGGAGATTAGCAGAACCACCTGTTTGCTCTTAGGGGCTGGGCGGAGAACCGGAGAATGTAGATTGACCTGCTTGAGAGAAGGAAGAATACTAAACAATTAGAGTGTAGTAATGTAAATTTTCTGTTTGGAGAAGTCAAGGTACTTTATTTAGATGCAAATTGTAAAGCTAAAGTTTATCTCCGGCCTTTTGTAGGGGAATTGGCTCAGAGGAAACAGTGTTTTTTGAGAGCTTCCACTCCCAGCTCAAGAGGAATTTTAGTCCTCAAGGTGATACTTACGAGGAGAGACAGAATCTGTGTTTACCTGACGAATTAATCTCTCTGGTAGCCACCGTGCTTCATCTTCATCTCGTGAAAAAACACAAACCGACCCTCTTCCCCAAATTAGGACTGGATCTGGACCCTTCCATTTATTAGTCAGGGGGTCCTTCCATTTTGCCAATGCATAAGAATTAGAAGTAACTGGGTGCCAGTGGTGTTCCGCTGCAGACTGACCTTTAATGTCAGTTTGCAAAAAGTTTAGGACAAATAAGGTAAAGGCAAGGTGAGCCTTTGGTGACCTTGGGGGATATAGATGCCCCTCTTTTGTTTTAAAAAGCCAATTTTTTAAGGTGCTATGAGCACGTTCAACTATTCCTTGTCCCATGGGGTTGTAAGGAATTCCAGTTTTATGTTTGATACCGAATTCTTTACAGAATGTACTAAAGTTTTTACTAGAATAAGATGGCCCGTTATCTGTCTTAATAAGCTTAGGCAACCCCATGGTATTAAAGGCTTGTAGGCAATGATCAATTACGTTTTTTGAAGCCTCCCCTGTATGCAGGGAAGCAAAGAGAAATCCTGAACAGGTATCAATGCAAACATGTATATATTTTAGTTTTCCAAATTCTGCATAATGGGTTATATCCATTTGCCAAATATGATTAGGCATAAGGCCTCTAGGATTGACTCCTAGATGTGGCACTGGGGATAATGTAATACATTTAGGACATTGTTTTACAATCATTCTTGCTTGCTCCTTAGTGATTTTATGTCGGAGCCTTAGGGTGTGGCTAGAGAGGTGAAACCTTTCATGATCACGTTGGGCCAGAGCCACAGGATTTGAAACTAAGGCTTCTCCTATTAGAGCCCTGTCAATGCGATCATTACCCTCGGCCAGAGGCCCAGGAAGACCAGAGTGAGACCGTATGTGGCCAATATAAAACGGATTTTTCCGGGCAAGAATGATGTTTTGCAATTCTGAAAATAAGGATCCTGATGGCGTATTGAAGTTAAACGTGCCACAGGTTTCTAATAAGGGTACTGATTGAGCAACATATAAACTGTCAGTAAAAATATTAAAAGCCTCATGTACAGACTGAAAGACCTTTAGCACTGCTGTTAATTCGGCTAGCTGAGCCGAGAGACCAGGAGTCTCTACAGTAACCTGTTGATCATTAATAAGATATCCAGCTCGCCCTTTAGAGGAGCCATCAGTAAAAATCAATAGAGCATTATTTAAAGGCTGTAAAGAAGTCATCTTAGGAAATACCATATCATGTACATTTAAAAATTTTATTAACCTATCTTGAGGGTAGTGGTTGTCTATAATTCCACTAAACCCTATTTGTGCAAGCAACCAATCTGTACTATGCTGTTTCAGCCAAGTGTCTTGACTTACGCTGTAAGGCTGAACAATGATATCTGGCTCTTTTCCGAAATAAGTCAATGCCTGCCTTCTTCCAGTGATAATCATCTGAGCCACTGCTTCGTGATATGGCAAGATATTACGTTTGGGAGAAATCCTTGAATGTATCCACATTATAGGAAATTTTTGCCATAGCAGTCCCGTAGGCACATGAGTTGTATTAAAAATTAACAGGTGCAGCGGCAGGGAGTAATCTATATAGGTAACGAATTGCTCTTCAATAGACTTTTCCACTAGTTGTAAGGCCAGCAATCCTTCTGAGGTTAGGGATCTAGGGGAAGTGGGATCAGAACTCCCTTTAAGAATATCAAATAAAGGTTTTAACTCCCCTGTAGTAAGCTTTAAATAGGGGCGAAGCCAATTAATATCACCCAACAATTTTTGAAAATCATTTAAGGTCTTTAAGTTATCTCTACGAATAACGATCTTTTGGGGAAAAACAGCTTGATCAGTGAGTCTAAAACCCAAATAATTATAAGGATCCTGAGTTTGTACCTTTTCAGAAGCAATTTGCAATCCCTTATCAGCTAGGGCTTTTTGTAAACCTTTATAACACAAAAGCAATTCTTGGGGGTCCTTTCCCGCCATCAAGACATCGTCTGTGAAATGAACGATGTAAATATTTGGCCATTGTTGTCTAACAGGCTGAATTGCTTTCGCCACAAACCTTTGACATAATGTGGGACTATTAGCCATCCCCTGCGGAAGGACTGTCCATTGATATCTTTTCATGGGTTCCTTGAAATTTACAGAAGGAACACTAAAAGCAAACCTCTCACAATCCTTTGGATGCAAAGGGATGGTAAAGAAACAATCTTTCAAATCTATAACAATCTTATAATATCCCTTAGGAATGGCCACTGGGGAGGGGAGCCCTGGTTGTAAGGTTCCCATAAGTACCATGGTCTCATTAACTTTTCTTAAATCTTGTAACAGTCTCCATTTTCCAGATTTCTTTCTGATAATGAAAATGGGTGTATTCCAGGGAGAGTGAGACTCTACCAAATGTCCTGCTTCTAACTGCTCCTGCACTAGCAAAGAAGCGGCCTCTATTTTCTCTTTGGGTAAAGACCACTGATCTACCCACACCGGAATATCATTACGCCATTGAATTTTTTCCGCGTGGGATGCAGGCAAGATAGTGGTCGCTATTGAAAATACTTTAAACCTCTCATGTTAGAGTGGGGTTTAAGATCCTTAAAGGTCTCAATTCCCTGTCCTTTTTTTACTAGTTCACGAGCAGGCAGGTGTCCCTGCCTGAATGTCTGTCCAGTCACCATCTCCTTAGAACTGCACAGAACAACACCCATCTGTGACAACAGATCTCTTCCCCACAGGGTCACAGGCAAATTTGACATAACATACGGCTGAATCTTTCCTGATTTCCCTTCCTCATCTCTCCAGGTTAGCAATTTGGAACTTCGTTTTGGGTTACTGGCGTACCCAATTCCTTGAAGATGAGTCAAGGAAGCAGTCAAGGGCCAGTTTGAGGGCCAGTCCTGCCCTCTAATAATTGTTACGTCGGCCCCGGTATCTATTAATCCTTCAAAGCCTTTTCCATCAAGAGTCAATTTAAGGTTAGGTCTCTGATTTGTGATGGATTTCACCCAATTTACGCCCGAGGAGTCAAAATTATTTTGTCCTTCCTCACTTTTAAGGAATCTATACAGTAACTGGCGTAAAGGGATCAAAGTAAGTTGAGCAATTTTTTATTAGCAGGTATAGTTATAACACCACGAGAGCAAGCGGCTATGATTTTAAGTTCTCCCTCATAATCATTATTTATAACACCTGGAAAAATCTGCAGGCCTTCTACAATAGAACTGCTTCGTCCCAAGAGAAAGCCACAGGTTTCTGTGGGCAGTGGTCCAAAGACTCCGGTAGGCAGAGTTTGGACTCCCATTTCTGGGGTTAATACTGCGTGGACAGTGGAACAGAGGTCCAGTCTTGCATTTCCTGGGTTTGACCTGACAAGTTCAAGAACTGATCTTGTTGGCTGGGCAGCAGATTTATTGCCCCATAAGCTGTCCTCTTTGAGTAACTCGGGGCCTGGGGCTGACCCCTTTCCTCGTTTCCCGGCACCGGGCGGCTCAAAACCCTTGGTTTATGCTTACAATCTTTTGCCCAGTGGCGGCCTTTCCCACACTTGGGACAAATTCCTGGGGTACGGCCTGTTTGTCTACCCTTGGCGCCCTTGTTCTTAGGACAATTACTTCTAAAATGATCCAAACTTCCACAATTAAAGCATGCATTATTTTCTCGCTTCCTCGAGAACATTGCTTGCGCGTGGGTTCCCTGCGAGAACTCGCAGGAAGGCCCGATGTCTGCGCAAAGACGGACATATCCCGCCAAATCTGTCTGTCCCTTATGCGGTTGAATTGCAGCTCGGCAAGCTGCGTTAGCATTCTCATAAGCCAGCTGCATAACAAAGGGACTACCTGTGTCTGGACTTCCAAGGATTCTACTAGCGGAAATCAACAGCCTGTCCACAAAGTCCTGATATGGTTCATCAGAACCCTGCCGAATGCTAGCTAAACTTCCACTAGCATCTCCTTTAACTGGCAACTTTCCCCAAGCACGGCGTGCGGCTGTCGCAACTTGCACGTACACTGCAACGGGAAAATCAATCTGATTTGTCTGTCCCTCATATGGACCCTCTCCCAAAAGCATGTTGGTATCCCAGTCTGGGTTACCAGCGTGAGCATTAGAAGCAGCAGTTTTCTTACTGGCGTCTCGCCATTCAGAATCCCAAAGCAAGAAATCTCCTCCTGACAGGGTAGCCTTGGACAGAGTCTTCCAATCTGAGGGGGTTAAGTTTGACTCCGCCACTGTGTCCAGTAATGCTTGAGTGAATGGGGCTGAAGGACCATATTGCACAACAGCTGCCTTTAACTCTTTTAACAACTTGAAATCCAAGATCTGGTAATGTCTGGTCCTAGCATCTTGCTGATCAACTGCCTCAACCACAGGAAAGGCCAGCGTATTAGACGAATTCTGTCCTTTCCCACGAGTCTGACTAACAACTCTTTCTAGCGGCACCTGGTGAAGTACAGAAGAGTTACTCTTCTCCGCTTCTGAGATCTTTTTTAGTTCCCGAAGCTCATTAGTCAGCCTCTGAAGCTTAATTTCAAATTCTAACTCAATTAGCCGTGTGTCCCTATGCGTAGCACCTCCCGAAGTGGTGACTGTGGGTGGAGCGGGAGATTCGCAAGAGGACCAATTCTCATTAGGGTAATGGGCCATTCCTCTATCTGAGTGATTTTTGTTAAAATTCAGTCCATCATCAGAGTTTCCACAATTATCAATTTTTGAGTTAAGAAGATCTTTTCCTGAGGAGGCCTTCTCTGATAGGCACTCCTCCTGAGATACCACAAGCTCCGCCTGAGGGCAATTTAGCCCTGGGGAAGTTGCATTTTTCATAGCATCATTTACAAGCGCCCAGAGACCTAGGGTAAAATTATCTGTCTGAGCGATATTCAGGGCCTCACCAACTTTTTCCCAGGTTCCACAATCTATCGTTTCTTCTTCTTTGAACCATGGACAACAGCTATCTATCTTATCTAAAAAATTTCTTACTAATTGTACTTCAAGCCTTACTCCTTTTTCCTTAAGCAACTCCTGAAAACTAAACACAATTGCCTGATCCATGTTTTAGAACCCTTCTTTCTTCCACCTAAGCAGTTTTCTAAAAAAAACTGCGGCACACCGCCTGTCTCCGTATCTAGTTCCGATTCACGAACCGCTGACCCCAAGTAGAACCAGTGTTGGGTTAGCACTGCTTCAAACTTGCTTCGTATCCTACTGCATCCCCGCAACACTTTCAAAACTGAAATTTTTTTTTTTTGGGCTAGCGCTAGCATGTGTACCTGTCCGTTGCTCCGATGCTCCTCCTCCGATACGAAGATTCTTTCCTTTCTTGTGGAGCTCCACACAGCAATCGTTTCTCTTAGCATCTCTCTGCCATTCTTCAGGTCCCAGTTCTGGCGCCAACTGTTGCGGCCCGCCCGCGGTCCACAACACGAACGGTTCAACTGAGAATGGCAGTTCCCTGCAAAGAGAGGTAACTAGATAGGGCGGAAGAAAAGAATGAAGCCAGGACAACAAGTTCTGATCGAGGCTCAATTTAATATTTCCAAACACTCAGTTTATAAAGGAAGGGGGAGGGAACCCAATTTCCCGCCAAGTAATCCAGGGTCCAGTAGCAGGACGAACACGTGTGTGCCTCCAGGCAGCAGAGTCAGGTTCCAGCAGTGGGCGTGGCAGGACGAATGAGCCGGTAGCTCCACCCTAGAGCAGGCAGGTTCCAAGCTGGGGGGAAGGGAGACCACAGTCCTGTACAATGACCTTGATTATAAATTGATAATTAATTCTAGTCAGCTACTTCATCAAGACTTGAAAGTATTTTAAAGAGAGATTTTGGATCCTTCAAAATTCACCATCACTCTTGGGATAATTATTCAAGAAACATGCCTTACATGGTGGTTTGGAAGCAGCTTCAGTTTTCTTATCTAGGGAAACTACTTGTCCACAAGGAAGGGAAACATATGACTTGATCAAACAGGATCCAGCCAACTTGCAGTGGGCAGCCAGAGACAGCAAACAGTCTGTCTGACCTTCAAACAGTGATTCCCTACTTTGCTATAGGTCCTTGATCTTGAGGTAGAACTTTTGCTTTGTTTTTTTAAGTACTAGCTTAAATATGGAAATCTGCTTCTAATCCCCATCTTTCTCAAACTCTCCCTCTCTGTTTAAATTCCAATCTGGTAACTTGACCCTGACTCTCTACTATTGGATTTAGGAGGCAGACACAGTGCATGAAAATGGTCTGTAGTGTGAAAAAGATCATATTGGAGTCAGTATTGCATCAACAGTCAATCTGCAACTAAAAGTTTCATGTGAATCTCCTTTATGAAAAGCAGGCATTTGGGGAAACATCTTACTTCAAATATACAATGCTCTGTCTCTTAGCCAAGCACACGTATTTTAAAGAGCTGCTATGCAATTAATGTGTTTGGAACATGTGACTGATTCAAAATAGCAACACTGTGAAGTTCTAGCTTTGTTCTTTTGAAAGTTTTGGAGGTCTATGAGAGGAAAGGGTGTAATGATCATTGTGACTAGATAAAACCAATGCTTTTGTGTGTTTGTCTGCTTTGTCTCACTGAGTATGTCCAGATCTGTACATAGAATCCAAATCATATAACTGAACTTGTTAACAGTAACACAGAATGCGAGCAGTTGCTTAAGAAAGTAAATCTTTAAGTTTACCATAATCTAAACTTTGTTTTCCCAAAGTTTGTTTTTGTTGTTTTATTTTGTCTGTTTGTTTGTTTGTGTGTGTGTGTGTGTGTGTGTGTGTGTGTGTGTGTGTGTGTGTGTTGGTTTGGTTAGTTGATTGGTTTAGAGATGTAGCTTTTCTGTTATAGCCCTGACTGCCTTGGAACTCGCTCTGTAGAACAGGCTGGCCTTGAACTCAGAGATCCGCTTGCCTCTGCCTCTTTAGTGCTGGGGTTAAAGATGTGCACCAGCACCACTAGACTCCAAAATGAGTTTTTTTAATTGTATTGTATTCTGTGTAGATAGGTGGCTTTGCCTGCATTCGTATCTTTACATCATGTTCTGTGTGCCTGCTATCCTCCCAGGCCAGAAGAGGGTACCAGATCCCTTGAAATTGTAGTTAGTGAGGTTGTGAGCCACCAATGGGTGCTATTTTTTTAACTGAAATTTCATCTGTTATATTTTATTTGTATTTACCCAATATTTAAAATTTATCATCAAAACCCCAAGGCCAGATAAATTAACAGCTGAATATTTTAAGTACATACAAAATTTGGAAGGTAACATTGGAAAATATGGAATCTTAACATTAAATGAGAAAGACAAATGACTTAACTTCAGAAGACAATTAACACTATTCAATAAAAGACACCAGTCAAAGGACAGTGGTTGATTTAGCCTACCACAATCTAATTATCTTCCCTAGTTAGGGCTTGTGGGGCCTGTGGCTCTGGTGGCAGAGCCTGTGTTTGGTATACACAGACCTTAGGTTTCACAAACCCCAAAACAAAACAAAATAAAACTAGTGACTTTGCTTTTAGCAGAGCTGATTTCTATAAGGTTGTTTCGTCTCGGCTACTCTGTTTCCAGGGGAGTTGATCCCAACCAGAGGGGTGGGAGATGCACATCTGCCTTTTGGCACAGGTCTGAACTGCTCACAAGGTCTAAGTTTGAGACATAATTCTAAGGAGTGAAATTCGGTTGCTGGCTTCTGTCAAACCCATTGGGGGATGGGTTGTCCTTTCTCTACTGGACTTGGTGCTGAAATAATTTAAGACAGGGCTATCAAAGTAAAATCCACGTGTGAAGCTATTATTCAAGGACAACATGTGAACACCAGAGACAAGAATTGCGTCTGCTTGGTCTACTGATAGATTTCAGTTCCTAGAGACTGGTACCATGGTGGGCACAGCTTGTAGACACTTGTTAAACGAGTCACTGGTAGGGGAGGAAAGAGAGAGATAGAGGAGAAAGACTAAGGGGAGGGTCAAGAGTCTTGATCACATGATTTGAATTGTGATTGCAGTGGTACCTGACACCTCTGTACCCCTTGGATTTTTAGGTCAACAAATAGATACTTTCCCCCCAGTACCTGGAGATTGAAACAAAGGCCTTGAAAGTAACTGCAAGTGCTCTACCACAAAACTGCATCACCAGCCTTCTCCCCACCCCACCCCCACAGCCCCCCATCGCTTTGTTAGTTTGTTGGTTTGGATCATTTGGATTTAATGCCTTACTGTTTTGCTGTTTGTTGTCTTGCTTCAGTTTCTTTTGTTTCTTTGAGTCAGGGTTGTCCTAATTTTCCCGAGCACAACACTCCCGTCTTGGCTTCCTGAATCTGGAGCTCATAGTATTCCACCCAACAGTGGTTGTTCTATCTCCATCTCCTCCGTGATGGAGGAAGCCTCTCAGATGACAACTGGACTAGGTTCCAATCTATGAGCATAGCAGAATATCATTAAAATCATTTCATCATTGACTTTTATTCTATTGTTTTATTGCCAGTCATGTTTGGTTCTACTCTAGGTCTCTGGGCTACCCAGCTTCTGGTTCCTAGCCATCCAGACTGTATCAGGCCATGTCCTCCTTTTTATGTGGGTGCTGGAGAAAGACCTCGGTGATCACATTTGTGAAGCAAGTAACTGACCAATGGAGCCATCTTCCCAGCCCCTTAGAGTATTTATGTAAATACTGATAGAGTTTGTCATGATTCATTTTGTTCTGATATAAGTGAGACCTTGGGTGGCATCTTAGACTAAAAGAATATGGTAGTAATGATCAAGCTCACTCATAGATGGACAGGCAGAATAGCTCATGACACAGAAGTGAGACTCGAGGATTACCACTTCTGAGCTGGCCAGGGCAAGTTCTGTAATCTCTCTGAAACCTAGGGCTGACATAAAAATAAATAGTAAGTGCACATAAAGACTTTATTTATGTGGGTTGAGGAGATGGCAGACACAAAGCTTGAGGGCCTGAGTTTGGATTCACTACCTCTAAATATAAGATGGGCATGGCGGTGGACAGAGACAGGGAGATCCCCGGGGCTCACTGGCCAGGCCGTCTAGCCAATAAGTCAGTTCCAGATTGAGTAAGAAATCCTGCTGGGCACTGGTGGCACACGCCTTTAATCCCAGCACTTGGGAGGCAGAGGCAGGTGAATTTCTGAGTTTGAGGCCAGCCTGGTCTACAGAGTGAGTTCCATGACAGGCAGAGCTATACAGAGAAACCCTGTCTCAAAAAACTAAAATGAAGAAAGAAAGAAAGAAAGAAAGAAAGAAAGAAAGAAAGAAAGAAAGAAAGAAAGAAAGAAAGAAAAAGGAAGGAAGGAAGGAAGGAAGGAAGGAAGGAAGGAAGGAAGA
Organism: Mus caroli; assembly: GCF_978045245.1. Taxonomy (NCBI): domain Eukaryota; kingdom Metazoa; phylum Chordata; class Mammalia; order Rodentia; family Muridae; genus Mus; species Mus caroli. The sequence goes on along the minus strand of NW_028227270.1, from coordinate 117,190,408 downwards.
AAGAAAGAAAGAAAGAAAGAAAGAAAGAAAGAAAGAAAGAAAGAAAGAAAGAAAGAAAGAAAGAAAGAAAGAAGAAAGAAAAAGAAATCCTGTCTCGGGCTGGAGAGATGGCTCAGCGGTTAAGACACTGTTTTTCTGAAGGTCCTGAGTTCAAATCCCAGCAACCACTTGGTGGCTCACAATCATCTGTAATAAGATCTGATGAGCTCTTCTAGGGAGTCTGTCTGAAAACAGCTACAGAGTACTTACATAAAATAAATCTTAAAAAAAAAAAAAAAGAATGGAATCCTGTCTCATAAAACAAGGAGGATCAAGCTGTGAGTTGGCACAGTGGGTAAAGGCATCTTACCCCAGCCCGATGGATGAATTCAATCCCTGAACCCACAGACTAGACAGAAAGAACAAACCCTTGCAAGTTGCCCTCTGACCTCCCCACATGTACCATGGTACATGCATACACATATACATACATATACACACACTAATAATAGTGATGATGGTGATGATAATGATGATGGTGATGATGCTGTGAGAATCAATAGAGGGAGATATTTGCAATGAAACATTGGCCTGCACGTGCACAAAACATTAAAATTTTTCATTTGGGCACTCACCTTCTACTAAATAGAAAATAAACTTCAGCTGTTCTCACTTGTATTTCAATACATACTACTTGTTTTTCTGTGCCATGTGTCTGAATGTCCCTTATAAATCTGGACATAACTATTATACAAGTGACTAAGAAACCCTAGATTTTACGGTTGTCCTTTCATTTGCATAGACACACACACACACCCCTCTATAGAACAAGGAAAGCAGTAACAATGAATTTTCACTTCCACCCTTTAGAATAATTAGAAATACACTTAATTTGAATGGCCACCGATAATTGAGGCCAAGTCACTGAAAACACCTAGCAGGAAGAGAAGAGAGAACTGCAAAAGACACTTCTCACATACAACATTGCAAACACTTGCAGGGGAGCAAAGATAAATGATTCAATTGGCCATTATTATAACAGAAAAATAAAGTGGAAAAAGACTAAAATATTTATCAAGAAATGATGAAGGCCAGCTGTGGAAAAGGCTTCTGCAAGGGAGGGTTTCTTTGTGACAAAGGAAATCATTGTGCAATGTCAAATAGAAAGTTCAAGAGGGAGAAAGCAAGGAAACCCATCAGCAAGATGTCACCCTCCCAAAACGGTACTCAAGAGAGACATCCCACTGTGCTGGGGTCTGGAAATCTTGTCTTGTGACAACCAGAAATTCACTTCAGTACTTTTATGTCTTTCTCACATTTCTATTGGTCCTTAAAAGTACCCCCTGGAGGGCTAGAGAGATGGCTCAGTGGTTAAAAGCACTGACTGCTCCTTCAGAGGTCCTGAGTTCAATTCCCAGCAACCACATGGTGACTCACATTCATCTGTAACGAGATCATATGCCCTCTTCTGGCGTGTCTGAGGAGAGTGACATTGTGCTCATATACATAAAATAAACAAATAAATAAAAGAAATACCCCTGGAATTCTGCAAGTGTAATGTGCTATTATGTGAGTCTAAATGCAATGTTTAATCTCATTGGCATGGACAAGGGAGCACTTTGAGGACACTTTCAAAAAATATTGCTCCCCAAGCAAGAATTGTGACTCACACTTGTAGTCCTAGGCTGAGGCAGGAGGATTGATGTGAGTTTAAGGTCAGCCTGGGCTCCATGAGTTCTGGGCCAGCTTCACAAGAGTAAGACCTGGATTAAAAATAGAACCAAACAAAAAGGTAATTCTTCCATGTTACCTCCTTCCAGCCTAGCTAGCCTGGCCTCAGACCATCCACCAATGAAGCAGAGGCACCTGTTGTGCTGCTTCTCATCCCTCTCCTTTGATATGCCACTACCTGCCACCTGCCTGAGGCCAATCTGGCTTTGCCAAGATCTTCCGGAGCCTACATGTGGTCACCTGCAGCTCTACTCCAAGGATGATTTGGCAGGAATGGGCCCCCCTTCTTTATAAGCGCGTGTTCCCCAATATTAAAATTGAGCTTTGATCAGAATGTCTTGACTTAGCTCCATCTTTTCTTTTGTCACCTAGATTCTCTTTTCTTCCAGATTCCAAGATGCCTTCCAGTCTCGAACCCAGACATGTGAGCCGGCCTCAACACTTCCACACTAAAAGGTGAATGTCTACAATCTCACACACGTGACAGTAGTAAGTGAATATTTCTAAATTACTCTCAACATATAAATTCTGAACAACATTTATATCTTTGTAGATGAGATATTTCTGCAACCAGAACTCTCAGGCAAAGGTGTTGTTTGGACAATGAGAACTGCCTACAGACACCTACATTTTTCTCCTCTTTAAAAAAATGTGTATTTTGAGGTTTGAACTAATAGTCCAATAAAATGTTTTGTTATAAATCTGATTATACACATCACCAGGGCTCAGATTTGTGTTCCTTGAAACACCAAACTTTTTAAAGCAACAAAATGGACTAGAATGCCAGAGTCATACAAAACCAAAGTAGCTGAACTCTGCTCTTCATTAACCCACTATGCCTTGTCTAATGAGGCTAGACATCTCAAAGGAACCGACAGTCTTGCAAGGTTTCCAGGACTTCCTGTGTCCACGGAGCACTGTTGGTGATTTCTGTACTTCCACTTCCTCTCCAGTTCTGTTAAGCAGCAGCTTTGGAGTACACAAATACTTAAATAAACTAAAGGGGCACACAGTTACTTATTTAGTATTCCAGCAGATTCTATTTGAAATTGTTATTTTACTTCTACTTTCTGTGTATCTGTGTTTTGCCTGAAAGTATGTCTATGTACCAGCTTTGCACAGAGTCTGAGGGGCCCAGAAGAGGGCGTTGGAGTTGCAGATGGTTGTGAGTGACCATGTGGGTGCTGGGACTTGAGTCCAGGTCCTCTGTAAAAGCAGCCAGTGCTTTTAGCCACTGACCCATGTCCCCAGCCCAGGTTAAATTTCCTTAGAGATCCTTAGGCTCTCTCTTGGGTACAGGATTTCTACTTTATCTCTCAAAGGTGATCATCATCAACCTTTAATCTCTGTAATAGAATATGAAAAAGCAAAATTCTTTTCTGTAGAATAAGTGTAATGACAATTAGAGAGATAGCTTTCTGTATGTATGTGACATACACATGCGTTTGCATGTGCCAGAGCATGCATATGTGGAGGCCAGAGGGTGTCTTTTCTCTATCATCTCCACCTTGGATTTTGAAGCAGGGTCTCTCACTGAGCCCAGAGCTCACCAAATGCCTAGACTGCCCAGTGTCTTTATGCCCTGGCATGGTGTCTTCATGCCCTGGTATTAAGATCACAGCACATGAGCCATGGCTGACTTTTTATGAGCCCTAGGGATCAGAAGGCAGATCCTCACGCTTGAACAGCAAGTATTCTACTCGCCAAGCCTTTCCCCAGCCCAGACAAAAGTAACTGCATCAATGGCTGCCTCCAAGTTCTGCTCCTGAAACCAGCTGATGGGCTTTTACCTGACATGCAAATTCTCAAACTTCAATCTGAAATTCTGGAGGCTGGGCCAGTAGCCTATATTTGACTAGCTCTCAGAGGACTCCAGTGACCATAAAATTTAAAAACCTTCTTCAAAATACAAAAGTGGTGCTCTGGGGTTTTGTTTTCTTTTGTTTTGTTGACAGGCTCTCAGTGTGTAACCTGGAAAGCCTGGAACTCACTAAGTAGACCAGGCTTACCTTGAACTCACATTCTGCTGCTTCAGTTCTGAGATTAAAAGCTTCTGCTACTACACTTGGCTGATTATACCCTTTCTATAGAGAAAGAAAACAAGACTCCGAGAAACTAAAATGGCTTCCAATGATTGGGCCAATGTCTTAGTTAGGGTTTTACTGCTGTGAACAGACACCATGACCAAGGCAAGTCTTATAAAAAAAAAAAACTTTTAATTGGGGCTGGCTTACAAGTCCAGAGGTTCAGTCCATTATCATCAAGGTGGAACCATGGCTGTATCCAGGCAGGCATGGCGCAGGCAGAGCTGAGAGTTCTACATCTTCATCCAAAGGCTGCTAGTGGAAGACTGACTTCCAGGCAACTGGGGTGAGAGTCTTAAGCCCACACCCAAAGTGACACACTGACCCGTCTAGCAGGTCCAATTATTCGAGGGTCTCGAGGGGACCCTCTCCTCAGAACCAAATGGGGGAAGAGAAAGACGGACACCAAGTGCGAGAACGACATAGAAGCAGTCTGAGTAGCATCAAGGTGTCTCTATTCAGCAAGGCTAAAGGCTTAAATGCACAAGCAAAATGGGAAGTACTTCTCAGCAGGAGGAATGGGGCAGCAGAAATGTACAAGCAAAGGAGGAAGTACTTCTCAGCAGGAGGGATGGGGCAGTGGAAATTTTTCTTTTGACGACTACACTGGGAAGCAGAAACTTGGTGGTATCAGAGTACATCTTGTGGTCAGGACATCTGGCGCTGACTTAGGGCTGGAACATTCTGTGGTTGTTCTCAGAACGGTGCATCGGTGGCCCGCTTTTGACCCCCTTTTCTTCTGGGGGGGGGGATGCCCAATTCGGAGATCAAGACAATAGAGTTGTCTTAATAGCTCTCAACAACACACCTATTCCAACCAGGTCACACCTATTCCATCAAGGCCACACCTCCAGATGGTGCCACTCCCTGGTCCAAGAATATACAAACCATCACAGGCCGGTAAGGGTAGAATGAAGTCTTGAGCCAGTTTCTTGTAACTCTTTCTTTCCACATCACTGAAGTAGTCATTTTAAATAACTCAAAGTTGTCATCCCAGGTGCCCATTTCCACATAATACTTGGGATGCTTTGCACAATGGTCCCATGCAACAGGATGTGCCTAAGGTAGCAACAGTATGCAGTCCCCTCATGGAGTTCCTGCAAGCTTACTTTTTGTTTATTCATGACACTGCATCACAGAGTAAAACAAAGCACAGAAAATCAACTTGGCTTCCCACCCTCTTCATCCAAACTTGTGCATGATGTTCTGTCTGCTTCTTCACAATGCGCTCAAACTCCCATAGCAGAAACTGGGAACAACTTCAATGTTTATCAGAAGGGTGTGGTTAATCAAAATTCACAACCAAACTATATCTTCGCCATACCCATATTTATGTTTATTATGTATTACCTAATTATAAATATACCATCCTCTATAATCAATTATGGATTAATTTCAAAGAAACTTCTTGTACCTTTTAGCCTAAACTACCTCTACAAAAACTGCCTGAATTCCTCTCATTAGATGGAGCTGAATTTTCCTTCCTAACTTGAAGCACTGTTTCTGGATTTTCATACATGAGGACTGCACAGGAAGTGAATCTCGGGCCTATATTTCAGGATTTTACAGAACGCTTAATGAAGCCCCCAGATCACCCAACAAACTTAGTTTTGCCCAGGATTTCTTCACCTCCTTTTGTTCCTCAAACCAGAAGGAATGTCTGGAAGGAGCCTGTAGAGTAGGAATTCTCAACCTATGGGTCTCAACCCATTGAATGACCCATTCACCTGAGTCACCTAAGAGCATCGTAAAACAGATATTTACATTAAGATTTGTAACAGTAGCAAAATTATAGCTATGAAGAAGCAAAGAAAATAATTTTATGGTTGGATGTCACCACACCATTAGGAACTGTATCAAAGGGTCACAGTGTTAGGACAGTTCAGAACCCGTGGTGTACAGCAAAGACAGTTCTGCTAAATAAGGCAGGGGTTCTGTCTCACACTAACCCTCTCCATGGCTCTACCAGTTTCTCTCTCATTCTTTCACTCAAAAGCTGTTAAAACCCCAAATATTCTAGGAAGCTGGTCATCAGAGCCTGAGGGTCACCACCTAAGATGGAGACAAATTGCTCTCTACACTGGTTCCTCCAGCACTGGACCCCCATCTGTTTAACACTCCAAATGAGCAAATGCCCAATAGGTAATTAATGAGCTGTGAAATGCCTTCACAGTCAGGTGTCTTCTCTCTGTCATAGAGGCCCTCCCAACACACCCTGTACTGGAGGGAGGGGTGGGAGGGAGGGAAGACTTTAATTATGCGTATTGAGATGAGCAATGGTGAGTTCACTTATCAGAATCATTAAAAATACTTAAAATCAGAGAGTAAGAGTGGCCTCTAAATACTGAAAATGAGATGAGTGATTTCTGAAATAGGTAAAACGGTGAGTGAATCACATATGAAGCTTTAAGAGGTGTTGGAAGCAAGATATAGACTAAGGGGAGGTATACATGGGTTGGTAACTGGGTAATACCCATAGCACAGCCTGTACTTTGATCAGAGATGAAGAGAGAGAATAGAGAGACAGAAGGATCACAAATTAAGGGACAGTAAGGACAACAGTCATAGCTGTATTTGCTTGCCTGAAGCAACCCAGTTTTGACAGCTTGCCACCTTTTTAAAAGTAGGAGTATTTCATAGAATTACTGTGATGATTAATCTCCACTGACAACTTGATTGGATTAAAAAACACCTAGAACGGTAATGAGGTGCTCCTTTGTGTGTTTATGGTGGAGAAAGTGCTGCCCTAAATGTGAGAGACATCACTCCCAAGGAGTGGGGGCCAAGAACCCGATAAAAAAAGAAAGTGGAGAAAGCTGATGAGATGGCATTCCTCTCGGCTTCTGAATTCACCATGATGTGAGCAGATTCCCATCATCTCATCGAGGAACCTATCTCTAGGCTTGAGTAACAGTAGACTGTGGTCATTATTGGCCACATTAAATCCTTCCTCCCCTAAGTTGCATTTGTCAGGTATTTGGTCACAGCAACAAGAAAACAACAAATGCAATCACTAATGGAGAACTCACAAAATAATTCAGCTCTCTGAAGTTGGAGAGCTATCCCAGCATAGATGAGTACTTGCTGCTCTTACAGAAGATATAGGTTCAATTCCCTGCATCTATATGGCAGCTCTCAACCATCTGTACTGCCAGTTCCAGTGAATCTGATATCGTTTCTGGCCTCTGTGGGACACACACATGGTGTACAGATGTATATGCAAGCAAAATGCCCATACACATAATTTTTTAATTAATTTTTTTTAAATTATGAAACAATGTGGAAGTTCTGAGACAAGTTCACTCAGACCAGCACTTCACTTTAGATCCCAGGGATGTGCCTGTATGATGACTTCTGTACAGTGAAGGTGCATTCCTGTACAAACCAACGAGAATAAAGGAAGAGAGAAACGTGGTTTTTCTTTGGGGACTTATTTTGTTGGAGGTGGGGGTCTCTCTGTGAAATAAAGCCTGGCCAAACTCAATATGGAGAACATCACTAGATGGCCTCCAACTCCAGGTCTTCCTGCCTCGGCTTCTTCTTCTTTTTTTTTTTTTTTAAAGATTCATTTATTTATTACATGTAAGTACACTGTAGCTGTCTTCAGACACACCAGAAGAAGGAGTCAGATCTTGTTCAGGATGGTTGTGAGCCACCATGTGGTTGCTGGGATTTGAACTAAGGACCTTTGGAAGAGCAGTCAGGTGCTCTTACCTGCTGAGCCATCTCACCAGCCCCCTGCCTCAGCTTCTTGAGAGCTATGATTACAGACATGCATCACCACACCATCTAAGAGCTGGCTCTGATCTTCCCCCACAATTCCCCACCCCACCCTCTAGTCTGCTCAGCTAATGCAAACTCTTACATTTTCCACTGTCGCATAACTTCTTGGTAATGAAGAAACCATCAACAGAAGACCATGTGGTTCTTGGAACTGGCAGGCTTTTTATACTGTTTTCTTCTTCTTCTTTTTTTAAGTGTATTTGCTAAGCAACTTAAGATGCTTTTTTTCTGATTCTCTCTGTTCTAATAAATGGAATTAATAATTATATCAAATTCCAGGGTGTGTGATGTTACACATTTATTGGCATTCCAGTGCAGTGAGTGAGTAAGCATGGTCATCACTGTGCTCCGTCTTTTCCTTGTAATTCCTTGCTCACTCAGATTCACTTTCCCACAAAGCAAGACGTTTTATTGCTGACTTATATAATCTTCTCCGGCAATTGCAGTTTCCTGGCCGTCTTTGCAGGTGGTAGCTACAGTTAGTGAAATGTTCACAGGGAAGTTATGAGGGCTTAGTAAATACCGTAACTTAGCTTTTCAAAACAAAGGCACAATTCGGCATCTAGAAATAATCCAACTGCTGAAAATAACTAAAAATATAAACTAAAGAGGCTTTAAAAAAAAAGAGACCAGTTATTTAATATTTATTTAGTACCCTCTGTTTAGAGTGGCCTTGAATGGATGTCAATGGTGAATAAGAGCCATGCTTTTGATTTATACAGCACTCTGGCTGCATGTATGTCTGGAGGCCAGAAGATTATTGTAGATGTTATTACATATCTCATTATAGATAGTCATGAGCCACCATGTGGTTGCTGGGAATTGAACTCAGAACCTCTGGAAAAACAGTCAATACTCTTAACCTCTGAGTCATCTCTCCAGCCCATGCTTTTGATTCATTTTCACTCTACTAGAGACAGGAAGGTAAGGAGACTCATTAATACACAGGCTACAAGATGGGAGAGGGCACTGCAAAGTCCCAGTTCCACTTGAAGACAGTATCCAGTGCTTTCTCCTTCATCTTAAGGACAGAGTTGAAGCTTCCACATTCCCACAGTAGACAAGGTGAAGCGCTCTATAGGAGCTCTTAGTCCACCGAGCAAGGCATTTCAACCACAGTACAATAAGACAAGGGCTTGAGAGAAAGCATACCTAAAATGCTGTGCAAACGTCAAAGGCAGAGTGATAGGTGGTTTGGAGGTGGGGAGGAGAGAGGGATTGTGGTCTGTGAAGAGCAGGGCAATAGAAAACATGTGACTTTGGGGCTCCAAGTAAAGGGAGAATAAAGATTCGCTCAGCAAAGCAATAGAGATGGAGAAAGCTGAGCATTCCAGGGAAGGGGAGGACCTTGAGGTGAGCTTTGAAGGCACAATGGAGAACATTCTCAAGTATTATATACTTTATACTATACTATATATGGGTGGGAGGCCAGAGGTAATTAGAAAGTGAGGCTTGGCCATAGGATGAAGGGGATCATATGCTAACTAAGGAATTCTGACCAGAGCGTTTCTTGCAGGCCGTGGGGAACTGTAGGTCTTTAATCCTCTATGTGGTGTGATCAGAAGGATGACTGAGCTATAGAGTCCTGCCACTTCATCCTAGGCTAAAACCGGGGGTGGGGGGCACAGAGGGCAGAAGAAAGCTTCTCAGGAGGCAGAACTGAAAGGAAACAAGTAGGAATGTCACACCCCTCCTGGACATCTCAGAGGATGATGGGTTCTCAATGAGCCACCAGTACAGGTAGAGGAATCTGTAACAGTAATCCACAGGAAGGGGTCACGCTGACTATCCAAGTATGCTGAATTTTGCAGCTCCTCTCTACAGAATTACTATGATCTGTTGGAGATAAAGACCTGGAGAAAAATTCAGATGTGAAAGTCCCAGGAGTGTAAAAGCTAACCTAGAATAGGAGAGAGAGAGAGAGAGAGAGAGAGAATGCTTAAGAACTTAACTTCTAAGGAACAGATAAAAGGAGTCAACTAGAAGAGACAGAAAATGTATACAAAGGTGTTGTGTGACAAAACTTTTCCTGGGGAGATGCAACACACCTGTCTACTCATCCCAAAGAGTCAAACCATGACAGACCAAAGTATGGATACCACAGAAAGCCAACTTGGTTAACCAAAGAGTTTTATTGGGGTTACTTATAGGAATATGGGTGAGGGGTTACTTACAGGAGGAGCAGAAATGACTCAAAGACAGCTGCATCATCAAAGCCCCGCCCAGCATGGGTGACAGCTCACAATGAACCTGGAGCACATTCCACAGCCTACAGGAAGATCAACTCATTGAAGGGTGTCCTTCAGGTGTCTCAGTTGGTTGAAACCTTTCCCAGGAAGCTTGGCTGCTTTCTGCTTCTTCTAGGAAGCTGGGCTGGCTTTAGAGTCTTCTGGATATGCCTGAACACGACTCTCAGCGTTCATGGCCAGGAGGGAGAGAGAGGCCTAGTGAATCTGGTCATTTCCAGGGACTTCCTGAAGCTAGTTTGCGTTATTTTCCTTCCTGCTTAAGGAGCTTCCTGCAGGATGGAATGCTTTAATCTCAGAGGTAGCTCTTATAAAACAAAGGGTGACTGGAAGAGAGTAGTGAAACCCCACTTATCAAAGAGGATGCTTTTCCGGTGTACAAATGAGTAGAATCACTAGCAAAAGTGGATAAAGGAGGGGAATAGAACTGACTAATGATCACTGTTGGTACCAAAAGAATATTCTAAGCTTCTTGTGGAGAGAGGCAGAACTTGGGTGGGGGTGGATTAAAGAGCAAACAGAAAACAGCAAGTGAACTAAATCATCTAGCATTCTACCAAAGAATGCGACAGAAACCAGATGTGATGGCACATGCCTTTAGCCCTAGCACTTGAGAGGCAGAGGTAGGCAGATCTCTGAGCTCAATGCCAGCCTGGTCTACAGAGCAATTTCCAGGGCAGGCAGAAATCCTGTTTCAAAACAAAACAAAACAAACAAAAATAATTATTAAATATTTCTATTAGTTATTAAATAGCCCAGCAATAGAGGATACTGTGCTAAGGAGAAATGGCTATTTTAGTTGTTACCACTCATAATTTCTTGTTGTTATTGTTTCCCATTCATGGAATGCCAGAAACTAACGGGTAAATCAAAACCACAAGTCTAAGTAGGGGAGACAGCTGTGGAAGTGAGATCTTTCAGAGGACAAATTAAGTGTGTTTTAGTAAGCAGTAGAACTCTTTCCCACAGGATACTGGTAAGACCAGGTTTAAGTTTGTTGGTGCAAAGATGACGGGTACAGTGAACCCAAAGGAGGTCATACCTTCTGACCTTTGAGAAACAACAAGCAAGAAATCCCTCAAAGACAAGAGAGAAGTCATGCTGAGAGAATGTGGTTAATAAATACCACTGCCTCCTTTGCTCCTTTAAAAGCATTTTCACTTTCTCTAGTGAGATAACAAAAGCCTTATCTCAAGAAAAGGCAGTTCAATATGGCCATGGAGAACCCAGGCTAAAGACGTCTAGACACAGAGGCTATGTATAGCATAACTGATAGCTACTTAAACAGCAAGTATTGCTCAACTATTGGAACACAACAACCCATGAGGATAACTTTGCTTTCCTTTAGCAACTCTAGGGTAAGTATTGAGTATAGAATTTTGAATTTACTAGGTTTTTCTTCTACTGTATGAAATATGCAGTCTAGGGAACGAGCTCACATGTCTGTCCAGCCTTGATAGAAACAGGAACCACTGATTACGTGCTCTGCTGTGTGCTGCCTGAATGTTCCGAGCAAATGAGCCAGACAGGTCATAAAAGGAAAGACATCAGTGAGACAAGCTATCACTTAGAAAGAATTAAGGCAGCCATATCGTATGGTCATCATCAGTTCATCTACTTTCTCCCTGGTGTCTTTCCTCTCCAGAGGCCACTTAATCTCATTGAAACAGGACAGCCAGCCTAATCGATACAGAAAACAGAGAAACAAAAGCTCTTTGATCTCCTATCAAGCAGTCAGACTGAAGAAAGCATCCAGAAAGATCACCTTCCCAAGGAAGATGGAAGGAAAACCCGGGAACAGTGACATCTTATTTTGAAAGTGCATGAGTTTGGTTTGCTCAAACAAGAACCGACAAACAATATATTCACCCCAATAAACAAGTGGTGTTTGTTGGCTCTTGGTGAGCGAGCACAAGACACTGCAGCTCTGAAACCTCTCAGACAATGGGCTTCAAATGAGACTTGTAAAGAAGTCCATGATGCCTTTTGACAGGTACAAACCTGTAAAGGAAAGGGATAAACGTCAGCCTTCACTAGAATCATGTGTTGTTCCACTAAAAAAACTTCTATGGAAAAGACTTATTATATTGTGATTTAAATAGTATTTTATATGGCTTAAAATGGGCAATCACAAGTGAAAAAAACTGGCTTTCAACTAATCAGAATATCTGTATCTATGAAACTAACCAGCCATTATTCAGATTAAGGGAAAGCATAGAAATATATATTCTGCATCCTAATGCAAAAGGAAATTCATGAATTATGACCATTATAGCTTACACACTTAATGTAGTGATGGCTTCAAAGAGCAGCCCAAGACTATTATTATGAGTAGTGTTAAATTTAGCAAGCTACAGTCTTTGGGAAGAAACTATTAGGACATTACTATTTGCAATATAGGTGATTCCTTTAAAAAATAACAAACTCTCCAGTGCTTCTGGCAACTAGACCTCATTCTTGATGCATGTTAAAAAATTTTAAGATATAAGATATTAGGAAAATACATCATTCCTCTGTGTGACATTTATAAAAGGTTTAGTGTGCATGCGTGTTCACACATATGCATGCATATGTAACTGTGTGTATGTGCTTACATGTATGTGCATGCATAGGTGTTTGACTGATGGGTCTCTGCATGGATGTATAAGTGTCAGTATATGCATGTCAAAACTCGTGTATGTATCCATCCTCACCTCCCACCTTGTTTGACACAGGGTTTCTTTGTTGTGCACCACTGTTTAGAGGAGGCTGGCTGGCCCGAGAGCTTCCGAGGACCCTCCTGCCTCTGCCTCAGTGCCTCACTGAGGAGCACTAGGCTTACAGGCAGTCACTAGAGCATCTGGGTTTCCATGGGTGCTGGGTTTCTGAAATGAGCCTTAAGCACTTCCTAAGCAGAATCTTCTCTCCAACCCCCATTGACATTTTACAGGCTGGAGAAGGAAGAAGGGATACTTGAAACAGTGTCGGGAAGAAATTGAGTCAGAATACAAAATGACATCTTTTTTCTCGTCAGAGGCAGTATTAGGGTAGAAAATAAACAAATAATGACAAATGAACATTCCTGTGAATAAATCTGGGAAAACATCGTTGTCGGATGACACACGTTCCAGGAACGTCTTATAAGTAAATCGCAGTCCTTTGGGGATCTTTCTTTCCATAATTTAAAAGTCCAAACTTGTACCCGCAAGAGAGCTCAGAGTAGTAGGGAACCACCGATAGTTACGTGTATGCTCCTTTAATACACTGTGAGTGCGCATTACACTCTGATGAAATCAGAAGGGGGAGAACATGGCGACCTCCAGCCACTCCGATCACAAGCTTCCCATTCCCATTCTTAGAGCCTGATAATGGCTAGTGTGCATTTGTTCCTCAGCTGGATAGGCTCGCTATGGTGGAAAGAAAAAAGCCACCTACCACAGTGATCTATATGCTTTCTCCCATGTGTTTTCTATTATGTATACGGTTTTAAAATTTCTTATGATCTTATTTAAAATCTGTTTACAAATTGTAAATTCTAGGTTTTTTTTTTCTCTATTTCTTCATCTGTTATTTCTCCCTCTGTAACTTGAACGGATTCCAGGAGACCCAGAAACAGTACCTAACAAGCTCTGAGCAGAGGAAAGAGCAGAATGGCACACAAATATGTTCCAGTGTTGGTTTAGGAAGATACTCAATCTTTCAATATGTTCAACAAATGTGTTTAACAGTGCACACCGCAGTATGAAACGATTCACAACGGAAGCATTTGCTACTCTCCTTGTTTATCCCAGGAATTATACAACAGGGCCATTTTCAGTAACTTTTCCTATTAATGATTCCCCTGCTCGAATAGCAGAGAAGTGTGTGCTGCTCCTATCAAATGTAGCAACACAGATGCAGCGAAGGAAAATCATCTCGTCACCTTACATGGATGCTACAGTGTCTTTCTCAAGGCTCTGCAGCTGTCGGAAAACTTCCCTAACCAACTAGAAGGCTGCCTTTTATTCAGAATCTGTATAAATTGAACTTGAAAATACATCTATTTTAAAAGCATGGCAACATATAGGTAAACAAAAAACAAAAGACACAAGTTTACTCTTTGGAGACCAGTCTGTTTCTTTTAGTTTTATTATTTAAAGAAGTTAAAGTGTCTTTTTATGCAAAAATAACCCTGTGCTTAGTATAACTTTTATTTGGTTTTATTACATTTTTTTTTTTAAGACAAGGTTTCTCTGTGAGCCCTGGTTGTCCTGGAACTCATTTTGTAGACCAGGCTGGCCTCGAACTCAGAAATCTGCCTGCCTCTGCCTCTCAAGTGCTGGGATTAAAGTCGTGCACCACCACTGCCCGGCTTATTATATTTTCTAATGTGTCAATTTGTATAGCTTACACAGATAGTAACTTTTACTTAATAAGACCTAATAAGTAACTTTTACTTAATAAAACATCTCCAAACATTCTGAATGAATTATATATGTATGTCATCAGTTTAATTAATGAGTCTTCATTTTTTTTTAATTCAGTAAATAGATTGTATTAAAAATATAGAATGTGTGTAGTACAGAGGTAAGGGTTAGTTCCCCCAGAAAAGAGTTGACGAGTTTTCCTATGATTATAATATAGTGAAAGGTACCACAAAGAGATGTCATGGATGCAGACAATATAGACTTGTGATAATTATTCTGTTTATATTAAGACGTAAGAACTTAGTGCCTGAAACAGCGTTTTATGAAATTCCTGAATAAGGAAAAGTTTCAGTGTGCTTGTTATGCAAGCTCAAAGACCTCAGTTCGATCCCGAGCAATCACATTTTAAAACTCTGGGCACTGGGGCACACATGCGAAATCCCAGCATTCAGAAGTTGGAGGAAGGAGAACTGTGAAGCTTGCTTCCCCAGCCAAATAAGTGATCTCCAGAGTCGATGAGACCCTATCCTAACACCAAGCAGAGAGAACAGCCTCTAACCTCACACGTGTGTACAGATATGCACACTGTTCACACGCGTGCCACACACACACACACACACAACCGCTTGAAGACAATCACACTAAGACACTACCTTTAAACTATTGTTTACGGCTTTGTGTTTTCAGTGCTCATTAACTGTGTCTGATTCCTAGGAAGCAAACAATCCAGGGAGTATTGACTTCCTGAGCATGTGTTACAAGGAAGGGGCATGGCTCCTTCAGTCAAAAAAGGACATAATAGGAAAAAAATGGGGAAACCATTTCCACTAAGCATGTCTTTGATTCCCTCCCACATTCTCATTATCACTGAACTTGCATATCAATAGCATTATTTCATGAATGCCCCTAAGGAGCTCCAAACCTGACAATTGGTTATGGTGGATTTTGCAGTTAGCCCATGATTGTTGATAAGACAAGGCAGGTCCCTAAAGCAGCAGCTGCTGCTGATATAACCCACTTATGGGCCCAAAGTGCTGAGGTGGCATTTCTGATTACCTTGATAAGCAGATTTTGATGAAGGGCCTCTGAGCTCCAACAAGTGGGGCTACTTGAAAAACCAAAATGTTATCCAAGAAGTGAGAGTTGCTAAGGACTTGCTTTTAACAGTTACAGTGGCAAAACAGGTCATTTTCCTCTGGAAGTTTGTCAGTGAGAGCAGAAGCAGTAAGGGAAGGAAAGGGTAGAAAGCCAGTGGACCAGAGGCTGCAGCGAGGAGAGAGGGCTTAGAGGAGGAGGAGGAAAGGCAGAATCCACAGAAGGGCGGGGAGGGAGGGACAGAGAGAGGTGGGGAGGGAAGAAAGGAACAGAGCAAGCATGCAGAAGGCAGGCATGGTGGCTGCACCCGCTGGACACAGAGTACCAGGCAGTAAATCCTAGGACAGGTGCCTGGAACAAAGACAGTAAATTGCTAACTCTGGCAGCTGGTAGAGGTGGGGGCGGGAGGTGCAGTGGGTGAATAGTGATCGTACCTCCCATGTGCACTGTCCTGTAGATGCTTTACACGATCAGCTCATTAAATCCTCAGGGCAACAGCACAAGGCAGGAGCCTCAGGAATTACCAACCCCGACACAGAAACAGAGAAGCTAAAGGAACTTACCCAAGCACACAAAGCACACAGAGCCTGGGTTTGAACCACCAAAGTCTTGCTCTCTTGAAGCATATGGAATGATAAGATGGTGATGGTGAACTGAGTGTAGCCACTTATAGCTTCTAAACTTTCTTGTGAGCGCCCAACTCACCAGCAAAGCAGACGCCACAACAGGATCCTTCTGCACACGTTTATTGGGAGAGCTTGATTGCAGAGGGGAAAAGATCCCAAGCCCAGAACTGGTGCTGCCTAGGAGAGGCGTGTCTCACACCCAGATTGGTTATGCTTTCCACCTCATTTGCATGTTCTTCATCTGATTGGTTATTCTCTCTCAGTACCTCACTGAGCCTCATTATCATACCTCATTTGCATGTCTCTCATCTGATTGGTTATTCTCTCTCAGTACCTTGCAGAGCCTCATTATCATGCCCAGGCCAGGCAGTGACTTGGTGAAAAACTTTACTGCATATGTACACATTGGTTGTTTGCCCAGACTTATGTGTGGTGGCCAGCGGTAGCCAGCGCCACCCTGCAACAGCACATGTGGCTTCCCACAAAACTTGTGCCTTTTTTTTGTTTTGTTTTTCGAGACAGGGTTTCTCTGTGTAGTGCTGGCTGTCCTGGAACTCAGTCTGTAGACCAGGCTGGCCTCGAAGTCAAAAATCAGCCTGCCTCTGCCTCCCAAGTGCTGGGATTAAAGCCATGTGCCACCACTACCCCGTTTTGCAAAGTCATTATATAAGGAGAGGTAAAGATTTAAACAAAATTTACATTTCTTATGCATACATTCTAGTATACCACTAATTTCAATTAACAGAGTCACCTACCTACTTTATAGCCTTAGTCACTTGGATCTAATTTCATCCCCAGAACATGAAACTAACTATCCTTAAGCAGTACATCTAACTATCCCAGCAGAAGGCACTGTAAGGAAATTTGTTGGACAGAAAATATTTAACTACAGGAGGATTGTACTGAGGTTTATATTCAGTTATTTATAATTAATCAACTATCACCCAGTCAATGATAGTTAAAAGACTTTCAACAGGAAAAGGGTTTATTTATTCATTTACTGAACAAATATTTATCTAGAGCTCACAATGTACCAGAAATTGGTTTTGGTGATACAAGAGTATTTACAGCAAAGGCCTTGTGAGCCAGAGTTCACTCTAAAGAAAGGAGGTGGAGGCAGATATGAGACAAATGTACATGCAAGCCTGTAACACGTCAGATAATGATAAGTGCTAAGAAAAATATAAAGTTAAGTAAACTGGCATGGGTGCAATTTATGTAGAGTGGTCAGAGAACATCCCTCTGTTGTGTACTGTGTAGACACATGACTGTGTGTCTACACAGGAGCACATGCACCTGTATGTGTGCATGCACATGAGCTGCTGAGAATGGAACTCAGGCGCCAAGCTAATACCAGGCACAGCTCTCCATCACTGGTCCCTCATCCATCTTTTGAGGAAAAGCGAAGGAAAACAGCTGTTCAGATGTGTAGGTCAAGAGCATTTCAGTCTGAAGGGTGAGCAGGTGCAAAGGCTCAGAGGCAGGATGTGCTAGGCAGGTTTGATTGGCAGCAAGATGGCTACTGCGGATCCAATTAATACATGAAGGGAAACAGAAAGAATGGGAGGAATGGTGCAGTAGATTTAGATCAAGGAAGGCCCTGCTAACCTCAGAAAGAACTTCAACTTTGCTCCGAGAAAACCAGGATGAAAACTTGGTTGCTAGGTTTTGGAATAAGTAAGCAAGAATGCAGTTTTTAACTTCACAAGATGCAAAGAAGCAAGCAAAGCAGGCTAGAGAGAGAACCAGAACTACTTTGGGTCTGTTAGGTTTGAGCTGGATATTATTTATGCAGAACTATCAGGTAATCTCTTGGTCCTGACGGTTTAAATGGCGATATACATTTTGGAGTACTAACATGCAGACGATATTCAAAATTGCAGAACCAGAGGAGTCATAGGAAAGAGGAGAGTGGGAAGAGGGCCGAGTAGGCTAGCACAAGTAGAGGAGGAAGTGAAGGTTAACAGAGTGAGAAGAGTCAGACACTCCTTCAAAAGAGTTACAGAGTCAGCAGGTGAAAAAATAAGAACAGGTAGGGAAAGGAGAACGAAAATAGCACTGGGCAAGGGCGGAAGTGATGGATTCCATCAGGATAATGGAAAGCCATTCTTATTAATATGTGACTAACAAAGGGGAGTCTTTCTGTGGAAGAAAAGAGTTTGCAGGATAATTCCACTACTGTGGTTGAGTTTTACAAGGCATCTCCATGTTGGGTGTGGCAAAGAGGAAAAGCTGGCCATGCATGACAAAGGAACATCTGGAGGAGGAGTCATGTAGGTCACGTGTCACAGCAGCTAAGGTAGGAAGACTGTGGGGCAAAGAACTGAGTGCCGCACTGCAAGTGCAGAAACAAAGAGACAGACAGACTGACAATGGTATTGGATATCCCATCTGTGACCACGGCTCCAAGGATCAACTTCTCTCTCCCAAATCTGAAATCAGTCATGGCTTTGGCGCCATGGTCAGGTTTGAGCTCTGTTCTCTGGGTTTCAGGGCACCTTCTTACCTAGGGTGAAGTTATGTGAGTCAAACTGAGTCAGCTTCCTGAACGTTCCTTTGCCATTCTCTCATGCTCCTCGTGAGGAAGGCCACTGGGGTTCAACTCAGAATGGGAGATGATAGGGTTGGACAAACAAAACGCAGCCTTTCAGATACCTGCCACAGCATGCAATCTAGGACAGGAAAGAAAGGTGTGGCCCAGAAGGGTAGCTCACTTCTGAGGAGGAAATTATCTGAGAGCATCTATGTTTCTTATGACATTAAATCTTCCAGTAAATCTACATGCTGTTCACTGATTCTAGGCTAAGACTTAACCAGCCCATTGTGGGTGGTGCCATCCCTGGTCTGGTGGTCCTGCGTTCTGTCGGAAAGCAGCCTGACCAAGCCATGAGGAGCAAGTCAATGAGCAGCACTGCTCCATGGCCTCTGCATCAGTTCCTGCCTTCAGGTTCCAGCCCTGTTTGAGTTCCTATCCTGACTTCCTTCAGTGATGAACAGTGAAAGCACAAGCCAAATAAACTCTTTCCTCCCAACTTGCTTTTACATCACGGTATTTCATCACAGTAATAGAAACCCTAATCCAGCATCAAAGACGGAATCCAAGGCATAGGAACAATACCAGGAATGGACTAGCCAATGCTCCCACTCCCCACCCCATCCCCGAAAACATTTTGAGGAGAGAGTATGGAATAAGAAATACAGTGTTTTTGGTTGGGCCAAGAAGATATGACAACGTTTAGGAAAGAGACTCACACAATGATAAACTGAGACATTTTTAACTTCAAACAAGAAAAATGGGAGGTGATGTGGTGCCTATGGAGGAGCCCTTCATGGATGTAGGCAGCCGCACGCCCAAAAGATGGCGCCGACCTCCAGTACACCTGTGCCGTAAACAACACCATTGCACAGGCGCCAGCCCGAATCTGGCGCCAACCCCTCCCGAGCGGGTGTTACATATCAAAGTGCCGACAGACTGACGAATCCCAGGAGGACACATAGCTCTCCCCAGTGCTGGGGTGGATATAGGCAGTCCTCCCGGGGTTTCCGGGGTTCCCCCATAGCATGGAGGTGTTCCTGAAATAAAGAAAGGCTGTTGAGAAGAATCCTACCGTGTTGCGTCTTTTCTTGCTGGACAAGGTGAGTGCAACACATGGAGGCAGTACATTGGAGTGGTTTTAGGACAAATTTCAGAAAATATATCTAGATAAAAGATCAGGCCGCCTCAATATAGCCAGAAAAGTAAGCTTGGTACCACCCAGGAGTAAGAAGGAGAGGAGGAGGCTAAAGAGATGGAGCAGTCCTGGGCAGAAATTCGAACAAGAAGATAAAAGTCTCTTCTCCATCCTCACATGCCCAGACACTGTGGGGGTTCTGTCAAGGCCTAAGTTAATTGAGATGTTTTCTGTTCTGGGGTGCTCCTCCTGCAATGAACAGATGCTCCAACCTAGCTAAAAAATATAATTTCCTAGGAAATAGTTAGCTGACCCTAGAAGGAAAACAAAAACCAGTAACAGAGTTTGTGACCGGGATATTGATTTATACTAAGGCATATCAACTCTTCGATAAACGCAAAATGCACACAGCAGGTACTTCCCTGATACTCAGGCTAGCTTACTATGTCAGGTCGAGTATGTTTATCTTAATGGCTGAAGGAAACTGGGGGGTCTGAGAGGTTGCAAGATGGAATTAGACTCCCAGTCTTCACCTATCAGTTCTAAAGTCCTTTGTTTCCCTTCCCTGCTCCTCTACAAAAGACCTTAGAGCAGGTACATGACCCGATGACAGACCGGAGAACAGGACCACAGGCACGGAGGGAGGCATAGCTTCTTCCTCTACACACTGCGGCTTCTGAACAGCATTTTCTACAGCCCCTGGTATTACAGATGACAGAAGCTTGTCATATTTACATCTCTCCCACCACCTCTCAGACTCTCTGTAGACTGACTGCCACAATGCTTTAAATAGCCTGCAGATGTCCTGTCCCGCAAGGTTGTGCTTCATGGTGCCTTGCAAAATCCCTATGCTCACCCGAGAGCTCTAACCCTCCAGACCCTGGTTCTGGGTGCACTGCTGCCTTTTATCAAGTGTTAATAGCGATGACTAGTTATTTATCACACTTAGCTTTAGACAAATAATTTAAGGTCACCTCTTCCGCCTACATCACCAGTGAAAATACTAGTGCCCCAATCTTTTTCTAGAAGTCTTGATT
Source organism: Mus caroli (assembly GCF_978045245.1). Classification (NCBI taxonomy): domain Eukaryota; kingdom Metazoa; phylum Chordata; class Mammalia; order Rodentia; family Muridae; genus Mus; species Mus caroli. The sequence continues at coordinate 117,169,771 of NW_028227270.1, read as the reverse complement.
TCTGTTTTGTCTTTACAATCCAGGCATTTAAGATAATGGGGACACAATATAATTAGCATTTGAAACTCAGGTACCTCTCTCTGTTGCTGACACTGGAGCTTCATCCTCTGGTGTTACTGGTCGTTAGAGAATTTCTAAAAAATGGATGTGGAATGACAGCATGTCATGTGTTAACACGCTGGAGAGGACCACAGTACTTTCAAGCTACATTAAGTAAAGAAATCCTTCTTGCTCTCGTCTCCTACTAACAAGGATCCGAATGCTGGGTGACATATGTGTGGTCAACTCCAGATTGAACTGTGGTCAAATCCAGATTTAGTTTCAGGTCTTCTGGTACCCAGACAGTGACCTACATCACACCTCTGTACATTCTCTTCAAAAATGTTTGTTTCCTCTCTCCCAACTATTTTCATTTTAATCTTCCCGAATGATTAGCAAAGCCGGCTGAATAGATAAAGTCAATGGAGACCAGCAAGGTTAAATGACTGGTCCCTAGGGGGTACAGTAACTATTACAGAAGAAAGATTTAGGAATAAAAACAGATGGTTGCTGATTTTAAAGTCAAAGAGTCTAGATTTTTGGATTCTCTATAGTCACATTATTGGCAAATAAAATCAGCAGTATTTACAGGTTCTGAGCTATATAGTAGCTGATTTACTTTAGGGTTTAATATTAGCTTGTTTTTTTTTTTTTAATAATAGTTTGGTTGCAATTTTGAGGGCCAGAGAACGGAGAGGTTTATCTAAAACCATTACCTTTTAGACAAGAATGTTTCAGTGACTAACACCTGTAAAACTTACTAATATCACCTCCAAGTACCAGGGGGACCTGGTTCTTTTTTCTGTGTAAGAATGTATGATGTTGGTTCCTGACGTTTCAAATATCACTGTAGATATGTCGTAACTATTCCAGCCTGTTTTGTGCCTGCTTGATCTGGTAACAAGCTCACAGGCACCATGGCTGCACATGGCTGCATCCATTGGACACCTACCACGGCCAAGACAAAAGCAGGAGGCAGAGGCTTGTCAAGACAAGGTGGATGCTCTAGGGCTCTATGTGGTAAACCACAGAGCATCAAGTTTTTAGTGTCATAGAAGGCAAATGTCTTCAAGGGAGGTGATCAAAAAGGTATCGTCTAAGTGAGGGAATGTCAAAGATTTTCAGGAGGAGCTCAGCTGTGAAAGGATGGCAGGACTCAGGGAAGAGGGCTAAAAAAAGGAAAGGGACCGCAGGCAGAAAAGATGGGCTTCCAAGGTCCTGAAATCAACGTAATGCTCCTTAGACTTTCTTCGAGCCCTCTGTGGTATTAAATTTATTTTTTTTCTTCTCATATATTTCCCTAAGAAAACAGAAGCCGTCCTGAAGAAGAGAGAATAAAAGATACAAAGCTACTTTTTCAGTAGGCAAAATTATATAAACTCCTTGCCAGGCACTGTAGCTGGGAACTGGGCTACAACCCCATGAAGAAGTTTGAACAAGTTTATATCCTTGGTCATCTGAGAAAGACCTCAGAGCAGGTACATGGCTGATGGATTGAAAACAAGAAGACAGAGGCGCAGACAGCTCCTTCCTCCACACATTCTGAAAGGGGTCTCTGAGCAGCATTTCTAACAGTTTGCAGATATGTCAAATCCCCTGCAGGTAGGTATGCTTCACAATGCCTTGGAAACTTCCTGTGCTCACCTGAGATCTCCAGCCCTCAGTAGGCTGCTTCTGGGTATGCTACTGCAGTTTATCACGTTTTATTTGTGATGGTTGACTCATTTGCCACACTTAGTTTCAAACAAATAATTAAAGGCTGATCCTTTAAAACCAGGTCCTCTCCTCTATCTGTGTTAAAATCTTTGCACCACCAACTGCTTATTGTGTTCTGACTGACTGGCATTCTGACAGTTTTGCAACAAATTCTATTCTATATTATTTCCAGGAAAAACCCAAAATAAGACAACATAAAATAAGTCGCGTGAATATGGATCCGCACTCTATGCAGTCTTATTTAATAAGGCGGATTTAATTGCAGAATAGAAGAGGCACAGAGTTCCATTCACTTTGAAAGAATGGGTTGCCTGGATACACCATACCTAGAGCACCAGGGCTGTATCTCTTGGCCCCACAACCTCAGCATGTGCCTCCTTCCTTTGCCCCTGCTGCTAAGCCATTCACAGACCTTTCTTCCCGGGTGGCTTCTTTGTTTCTCTTCCTATTTCCCAGATCCCACTTCATCACACTGTATCTGCTAGGCTGGACCTTCTCTGCTGCATCTGAAGATGCTACATCAGAGCTACACACCTTTTAGCTCAACCAAAAACATCTAGAGAGACACAATCACTAGGCCACATTTTTTTCAGTCAAATTTCAGATAATTAAGTTGGTGAATACTGTCAGTATAAACAGAAAATGACATGTATGCATTTTCAGTGTGATCGTCATGTCATCTAAGGGTATTTTCATAATTATTTTTCAGATAGCCTAATGTCTAATATGGGTGGTGAAAGGATCTTAGGAACATGTCTGGAGCACATAATAACAATATGCCAACAATATTATAGGGACATACACAGAAAGGAAAGGGGTGATATTGGTGCCTATCAAAAACATTAAAATTAGAAGAGACAATTATACAAATTGAGTATAGTGCTGACACACTGCATAAAGATAATTACAGAGTTGTAGAACCATGAAAACAGAACATTCCCAAAGAGAATAATGTCTGGGGTTTCTTCCTTAAATTCATAAACTACTACCTGTTATGTTTTCCCCTCTTCCTGGAAAATATGAAAACCTTTCCAAGTTAAACTGCTCAAATGCAATGCGTTGGATCAAGTGTTACAGTAAAAAGAGAAAAAAAGATCCAAGTAATTTCTACATCAACTGAATGTATTTAGTTAATAGCTTAGATTTTAAAATTATTTCAAATTCAGAATTTCTCAGTTTAAAAATTTGGTAAAAGAAATGATTCTTCCGAAAATATTTAGTAAACTTTCAATTTTACATTTGAAGGAAGAACGTAAAATACCTTGGAAACGTCCTAAGCAGGAAGAAGAATGCATTGCAACGTGCTGTGTTGTATTATATTGTTTCTAATAAAAAGTAAGTTCTTCCTGGTAATAATTTAACAAAAATAGATAACCTTCACACATGTATACAAATTGGGTTAAAAAGTAAAGTGATCCATTCCAAAGCTGTTAAACTAGAAATGCTGTTATCTAAATAGCAAACAGGTGAATTTTATAGACAGAAATACATTTATATGGAGCTTCAATTAAAATAATTGTGAAATGAATCAAAAGTCCACATTTCCAAGTTTCTGCAAAGAAAGTTTACAATTCTGAAACTTGTCATAAACTAGGGTTTGCTTACAATTACACAGTCTGTTACTTCTATTTTTTAAAAAAATTACTAATTTCTTTAACAAGTTTAAAATTGTACATTAGAACTTCGTAAGTTTTAATTTTAATCAAAGGAAAACAAAAAGTTACACAATTTGACATAAAATTCCTCCCACATGACACATATCCTTTATGTAACACTAAACTCCCAGTTTAGAGATAAATTCATGAATTCTAAGAATTTCACAAAGATGATTTGATTTGCAACTGTGGAATATGACAAGCAGTATAAGTATAAAAACCCTGGGTCTAGCCATGGGTCTTGAATGCTGTGTTTTCATGTGAAGGACATTCAACAAAAGAGTCGGACTTTGGTTCAGTTTGTAAACTTTGCACAAATTTTGTTATGATAGCCTGGTGCCCAAGGAGGAAGTTATCCATAAACAAAAACAACCTTATAGTTTATTATTATTTTTTGTTTTGTTTTGGTTTGGTTTTGGGGGGTTTTTTTCCAGAGCTGAGGACCGAACCCAGGGCCTTGCACTTGCTAGGCAAGCGCTCTACCATTGAGCTAAATCCCGACCCCTAGTTTATTATTTTAATGAAAGCCATTGTAACTCTTCTTTGGGTCTGAATTTTTAACCAGCTGGTACTTAATGTGAACCATAACCAGTGAAAGTACACAGTGCTAAATTAACATAAAACATAAGTTGTAGCAGAAGAAAAAAAGGACACAGAGAGAGGTAAAAATCTGGTACAGTCAGCTTCATTGGTTTGGGGGATTGTTTTGACATTGCCCAAGTGATCTTGTAATCTAAACCATGACATTGCTCATCTGCTTGGTAACAGTTGTTTTCTAACACTATAATTAAAAATACTACACAGTATAGAATAAACACTTATGTTATAAGCTATTTGCCACTTACTATTTTTGAATAAAATATTTACTTAAATGAATGCATGACACCATGTGCTTGCTCCTGCAGCTATTTATTGACTATTATTTTTAGATAAGATAAGCAAATTAATTTCCAGCAAATAAATTGTTTTAAAAAGCATTGCTAAGTGTGAACAGTCATCAAAATGAGGGAGGCTCTCACTTGTATCTTCGGCTATGAGCCTAGGGATTGGTGGTGATGCTTTTAAAAGTATAAAATCTAATAATTTGCTTTGTGTATATGATATATCTGAATCCATAAATAAAATTTGCTCAGAAATTGGGTTTTATTTTAGAAGATGCACTCAAACACAAAATGTGTTTTATAAGTTAAATTTAAAGGCACATCATTACTCCATTTTATTATTTAAAAAAATTACTACAATGCATCTGTAGTTAAAAAAAAAACTGCAGTTTTCTATAGCAACTTTTATTCTTTTAACCTTCATATTGCAACAGAAATAATTTTAAAAAGGAAAAAAACTATGGTGAAATTAGTAACATGGTCTAATATAAAAAAAATTCTTACAAGCAATATTTCCAATTTAAACAGAATTTTGTTGATTTTTCTACCAAGTATAGAAATTGCCCCTCCTGTACATTTTTCTCTCTCTTGCTTTAAGATGTTTAAAAGTTTTGAGATCTACAGATATAGATTTGGGGAAACATCGAATTATTTTCAAAGACTATTTGAAAAGCTATTTTCTTTTACTCCTTGTAGAAAGTCTTGAAGACCTTTCCTCCCCTTCACCAAAATTCTCATTCTCACCTAAAGTAGCTGCATTCATTTTTTCTCAGGTAAAGAGACATTCTTACAAAGGTTCAAATTTCAAAACCCCCAATAAAGCACTTAAATTAAGCACTCTTCTTTATGAGTGCACGTATCTGTTATTTTGCAGTAATTTTTAATACTGAAATGGAATCTTTTTAGCTCTCCAGAAATACCTTGGTGAGCCCTGAACAGTTTCTAGCCACTTAATAATTGTGACCCTGCCAGCCCCTTCAAATAGATCATTAACCACAAGTGTGCTTGGCCATTCCCAAACCATAGCCTCTGTCCAAAAAGGAAAAGATAGGGCTTTGTGAGGAAGAAAGTAAGTGAGAGAAAACAAAACAAATGTAGCTCAAGCTGAAAGTAAAAAGCGCTTGGACAGATTGGTATTTTCTTTTCTGCACGGCATCCTGCCAATCGTCTTCCCCCGACACCCCACTCCTCAATAAGGTCCGGTTTTTGCGTGTAGGAAAATGTTGTTATCTACCACCCCACGGAACGCCCATAAGTACTGTTGCTTTATTTCGTTTTCATCTGACCTCATCAGACTGATACTCCCCTCCCCCGCCCCCCCCCCGCCTCACCCTGTCAACACCCCAACTCTGAGGGACCTTAGGTGTTGAAACCCTGCAGACCCCCGACGCCACATCCCACTGGATCCATTTCACGCCACTTATTTTCAGTCGCGAGATTCCCCCATTAGAGTGGTTGCAGTGAGAACCGGAAATTTTCATTTAACTTTCCCCCGCCCTCCGGGCCCCCAGTTTGGTGCTGGGGAGCACAGCCAGGGCCGGGCCAGGCCTCGCTCGATTGCTCCGGAAGGCTTTAATTTGCACACTAGCCTCCGGGTGGGCCCGGAGGCTCGCAGGTCCACGCCCCGCCGTCCTCCACTCCGGCCCCTAGCCGGGCCAGAGCCCCGAGGCCCCGGAGCCTCCCCGGCTGCCCCGCGGGCTGCGCCCTCCGCCGTCCCTCCGCCCCTGTGCCCACCCCCTGCCCGCAGAGCTCCGCTCGCCTGGGCCGCAGTAGTCAGTTACCTGCTCCGCGGGGGGCAGACAGACGCTCCAGCTCCGCAGGAGGCCGGCGCCCCTGGACCGCAAGTAAGGGGCCACAGACTGACGTGGGTGGGCTGAGGGGCGGGGGTCCCCGGCGAGGATGGGGTGGGTGAGAGTAACGGGCTGTAGGAGGCTGTGTGGCCCCTCGGAATTCGCTTGGGTTAACGTTGAGACTGGGTAGGTTTTGGGGGCCACCTGGGGGGAGCTAGAGGTCTCGAAAGGAACCTCCCACAACGGGGACACCAGGGTCCTATGCCAGCTCAAACATTTCGTGCATAAAATACCCATACGTTCACTTTTCATCGAGCTTCCCCAAACTGACTCTACTTGGACAGTCGCATTTAAATTTGAACCTGCACCTTCTGGGTGGGATTCCGTGCTGGAGAATGTATTTCTGCGCCCGCACGTTTATTTCCCCTGTGCAAGTTCCCTCTGTAGCCTCCCGAGGGGTGTGGGTATGGGCCCCATCTCCCCAACTAAGGAGTAAAACGTTCGCCCAGGCTTCCTGCTGGCGACCCCTCAGGCGCGTTGTGCACCGACTAGTGCACACAGCCCACCAGGATTGATGCCCCGCAAGCGTGCACTCTTGCTTCACGCCCCAAGTTTACTTTCCTTATTTAAAGCTTTGCAGTTCAAATGCACACCCTGGGCAGAAGCAGCCCCGGGCTCGGCGGCTCACTGGTCCTGTGTACGTGGGCGTTATCTGCGCGGGCGAATCTGCGTTTGCACAGCCTCCCCCTCGCTGCGCTGGTGGCGACCCTTGCAGCGTTTGGCAAGGCTTCGGGAGAGGCTCAAGAAGGATTTCATTGAGTGCGAAGACAGAGCAGAGACAGAAAGCAGAAGGAGGAGGCTGCAGCCTTTGTAGTCGCGGAGGAATGCGGAAAGATTGAAGCACTATGTCAAACTTTTTTGAAATGGGGTCAAGTCACATTCAGCCAGCGTGGGAGAGCAACAACAACAACAACAAAAGTGGAGGAGAGGAGGGGGCTAGGCACCGCCGCTCCGGTCCGGGAAATGTAGGCCAGCGGGGGTGGGACGGCTGCCCCCTCCGGGAGCCTGGACTGGACACGGGCAGAGGGGGAGGGCGGGCGCCAAGGCCATTGCTCCCGCTACCTGTGTGGCCCTCGACCCCCGGGCGAGGGCTGGAGGGTCCTTTCCGCAACTTTTTAGGAAAGCTCTCGAAGGAGCCGGGAGTGGCCCTGCCTTAGCCCGGTGGTGCTACGCTCGCACCCAGTGGGGGTCGCGCCATGTGTTCTTTAATTCCAGGCAGAAGAGTGAGCGGGGCGGGGGGGGGGGGTACAGGTAACCGCTTGCCGACCGTTCCGGACACGCGGCTGTGGTGGAACAAGGTCCAGCCCAGACTAAGGCCGCCGTGGGATGGGAAGGCTGGCTCGGTCATCCTTAAACAACAGAACGGGGAGGGGGTGCCCGACCGCGCGTGGGACCTAGCCTCCAGCCTTTGGAGAACAGAGCGACTGTCTTGACTACCGACATTCAGCCGCCCAGGATACCTACCCGGCGGGTGTTCGGAAGCAGGACTCTTCTCCCGTTCCAGGGCCCCTCGCTCTCCCACCTCTAGCAGCCCCAGCCCTCCCCTACCAGATGGTCTGTCCTCGCTGAGTTTCCACCAGGGAGGTCCTCCGAGTCGCAGGCAGAATTTCGTCTCCCCCTAAGCTTGCCATACCCCAAAGACCATTTGTGAGAGCGAGTCCCTTTCAAATGTCTCCCTGTAGAAAAACTGAAAGTAGAAAGAAAGGAAGCAATCTCCGAGCAGGTGTCTGACCACCCCTACTCGCATACTCGCAGCATCGGGTTACAAGGTCCTAGGAGCCCCAACCCCGTTCTGCGGCCCCACGTGGGTGAACCCCCGGTGCTTTCACGCCAGCTTCCGAACTCCCCTGGGTCGCCCCGTACCCCGCACGACCAGGCCCCTGGAGTCAGGGAGAGCAGAGGAGAACAACGATATAGGTATAAATATTGAGGCGTGACATTGGCGCGCCCGGCGCCTCCCCTCCCCCGCGCTCCCGGCACACTCTGGGCTGCTCGGCACGCCCCCTCTCGTCCCGCTGGGTCCCGCGCGGAGCTCATCCCCGAGGGGCCCCAGCAACCTCTCCCTCTCGAAGACTGAAAGAGCCCTGCTGGGGAAGAAAAGTAACTTGGTTTTTCTCCGAGAAACCCGGCCGGATTAGGCAGCCAGGGCGAGTAGAGGGGAGGAGGAGAGGAGCTAGTGGAACCCGGTGGAAGTCTCCCGGGCAGTCTGATCACACTTTCTCCTTGTCCTCCGGTCTCCTCCTCCTAGGTGCAGAGATTTGGGCAGACTATGTAATCTCTGCTGACGGGGAAGAGCGGAGTTTCGCGGTGGCTGCGTCCGGCTTGCGCCTGCGGGCGAGGAGGTCGGTCCCTCTAGCCCGGGCGTCCCCGAGTCGTGTAAGGCAGCGAGTGCGCACCCCGGTTCCACTGTGCCACGTCGGCAGCCTGCAGCCAGCATGGAGAAGGACAGCCTGAGTTGTGCTGATCAGCAGTATGAGTGCGTGGCGGAGATCGGCGAAGGCGCCTACGGGAAGGTGTTCAAGGCCCGCGACCTGAAGAACGGCGGCCGCTTCGTAGCTCTGAAGCGCGAGCGAGTTCAGACCAGTGAGGAGGGCAAGCGGCTCTCCACCATCCGCGAGGTGGCGGTGCTGAGGCACCTGGAGACCTTCGAGCAACCCAACGTGAGCCCGGAGCCCTGGCTATGGGGTCCGGGAATGTGCTGGGCAAGGGGCGGCTGGTGGCCCAACTGAAGTTAAGAGTTGAGTTTCCCCAGATAAAACCGGTGACCCTGCTAGACAGGGCAGAAAAAGAGACCTGCGGTGGCTTCCCAGCAGCCAAGCTATTCTGAAGAGCTTTCGCTCTGCGTGCCCCAAGGGGTCCAGGGGCGTTGGGAGTCTTTTAGAGACAAAACCAGACAACCCCAGAAACGTCCCTCCAGCCCTTACTTAACTTTTCCCGACCTGGGGGGGATTTTTGAGAGACGGAGTGAGATAGTTATCCAGCTTGCAGATAATTAGAAGGAAACTTTAAGGGTGGAGCTTAATGTAAATAAAGTTTAAGAAAATTCAGAAATGTGCAAGAATGTGTTTGCCAATCACACCCACAGTGGTGACTTTTTTTTTATAGTTGTAAAATGACTTCTGATAGTCTTAGAAGTTCAGAAGTTTAGACTCTGACACCTAGTGTTGAACATTGTTTGAAAAATGTCTTTCAAGGTTGAGTACTGGGAACACTGAACCAGGAAGATTCAGAGTTCAAGACCCTCCTGAGCTACAAAAGACCCTGTCTGAGAAAAGAAAGGGAGGGGCAGTGGGTGGTAGGGTGGAGGGCGATTGCTTCTCAAAAGGTTTTCTGAATGTATCATTTAGTATCTGTGGACTGGTATAATCTGACTTAGAATGCCTCTTTCAGAGGTTAGATGTGAGTCTGCGCTTTAGATTCCAAAGCCTCTGTTTTCCCTGGAAGATTTGTGCAGGTGGGTGGGGGAGGCATTCCTAACCAACTCTCCTGTGACTGAAGATAATGGTGTTTTCTTGAAGATGCTGTGATTTCCCCATTGTGCCTTTTATCATTCTCTTTTTTAAACAGATGCATAGCTAGAAGTTAAAAGGGAATACACAGACTTTTCTACAAATTAGGTGATGAGTTAACATTCTCAGCTCTTCTTTTTAGAGGGATGATCTTGGCATCTTCATCCTGTCTTCTCATTCCTATAGGGATTCCTTACAACAAATATTCGCCTACTGTATGCCCTGGGGGTGAAATTATGTAAATAAGCACAGCTAAATATTTTTGTAGAAAGTCAAACAATGTAACATTAGTCATCAAAAAAGAGAGACCCATGACTGACCTCTAGTCCCTCTAGGACTCTACAGAATCTTCCTGGGGGGTGGTTGTTAAAGGACTTTTAACTCCTCTACTAGGCTGGGTGTTAGTTTTGTTTTTTGCTTTTTTCTGTTTGTTTGTTGTTTGTCTTTTGGGATTTTGTTTTTGTTTTTGCCAGCACTTTGCAGCAATATAGTCAGACTTTTGGAGTTTTTTGTTTTGGCTTGGTTTTTTTTTTGTGTGTGTGTGTGGTTTTTTTTTTTTTTTTTTTTTTTTTTTTTTTTTTTGAGTTTTTGGAGACACAGTTTCTCTGTATAGTCCTGGCTGTCCTGGAACTCACTTTGTAGATCAGGCTGGCCTAGAACTCAGAAATCCGCCTGCCTCTGCCTACTGAGCCTGGGATTGAAGGTGTGTGCCACCACGCCCGGCTCCAATATAGTCAGACTTATAAGTACATTTTTACTTTTTTTTATTACATTTTAATTTTAATTACTACATAAATAAGTAAAAAGCCAATCATTGTACCTATGCTTTAGTCAGGTGACAGAGGTATATGGTGTGCAACAGCAAAAGATAATGAGACGAGGGAAAATGAGTCTTCTAGAAAGTCAGGTTTTACTAAAAGTGGATTACCATCTGTGTGTCTGTGTGTCTGTGTGTCTGTCTGTGCCTTGCACTTCAGAGAGGTCTGTGATCCTGAAAGGTGCCTGCTGGCTCAGAGTCACTCACTACCCTAGAGGATCACTACAGCTGTAGCAAAGGATGAATTTCAACATTAGAATTTAATATCAAATTTCATTTGTCTGTTACCTGTGAGGTGTCCAGATAAAAGGTAATAATCATGTATGTAAATACAAAGTAGCATTCTTCCAAACAAACACCCTGTATAACCTATTCATTCAGTGCAGTTCAATACAAATCCCTGTAACAGAAGAATTTTGGCTAGTTAGCTCACCCTGTTCTCCTGATTTATCCTCTCGTGCAGGTGTGTCTCTAGATGGTTTTTAGATGGTCCCACAGTGGGATTTTGAATTGTGAATTCAGGAGCATCTGCTTATATGCAAAAAGAAGATACGCTTTCTAAATTTATTTTACCTCTTTTGACACCTGCCTACTTAGAGTTGTGAGGATAAAGCAAGAGCATAGGTGAAAATCCTCTAAATTTAAAGCCACTCAGGCACTGGATATGTCAGAGATTATCAGATCCTTGGCCTAGCACAGGTCCCCGGGAAGGCATAATTCTGTCTGACATTTTTACAGAACAAGTCAGATTCCTGTTTAGACACAGCAAGACTTGTGCAAGTCCAGCTTGCTGAGTTTTATTGGGGTTTTTTTTTTTTATATGAATATGGGAGAGGGCTTATGTACAGAGGCAGAAGTCCTGTGTCATCGAAGCCCACCCCAGCATAGGTGACAGCTCACAAGGCTGAGACCCTAGAGCATATCATAGAATGAGTCACACTTGCAGTCAGCTCACCAGATTGGAGATTGAACCTTCCAGGAACCTCCGTTGGTTTCAGTCTCTTCCAGGCAGCTAGAGTGGTTTCTGCATTTCATCTGCTCTGAGTCATTTGCAGATGTGACTCTGCTCTTCTGAGAGGGACACTCATCTCTTATTTGCTTATATGGCAAGGAGGAGCCTAGTGAATCTGCTTAGTTTCAGGGACTTCCTGAAACCCTATTCTGAATTGTTTACTTTCCTACTTAAGGAGCTTCCTGTCAGATGGGATGTTTTAATCTTGGAGGAGACTATTACACAACAGGGACCAAGAAGCTACTTGGGCACCCATACCCTGAATTTGTCAGCAAAGAAAATTGATTGACTATGCCATGAGATTAGTGAAATGACCCCGTGTTTAACTAATAGCATCATCCTCACAAGCCGCCACCGGTCACTTTTGGTTTTCTTCCTAGTTTTCTCCACTACCCATCCGCCACTCCTGCCCCCATCGACATATGTGGCTAAACTAGAAATTCTTACTGTAGAGGTTTGTGTTTTTAGGGACAGTCTTAGTAAATCAAAGATAAGCGACAGTTCTTTTCCTTCCAAGGGAGAATGTCAAAACTGAGCCCCTGAACCTGTAATTTGTTGTCTTTCCTGGGATAAGTTTTATATTCATAAGCCTGGATTTTTAAAGATTGCTTAAAAGGGCAGATGATTTTTTAAGTGCCTTCGAACCATAAGTAATTGATCATAATTACTGTCTTAGTTAGGGTTTTACTGCTTTGAACAGACACCATGACCAAGGTAAGTCTTATAAAAAACAACATTTAATTGGGGCTGGCTTACAGGTTCAGAGGTTCAGTCCATTATCATCAAGGTGGGAGCATGGCAGTATCCAGGCAGGCATGGCGCAGGAGGAGCTGAGAGTTCTATGTCTTCATCCAAAGGCTGCTAGTGGAAGACTGACTTCCAGGCAACTAGGGTGAGGATCTTATGCCCACACCCACAGTGACACACCCATTCCAACCAGGTCACACCTATTCCAACAAGGCCACACCTCCAGATGGTACCACTCCCTGGTCCAAGGATATACAAACCATCACAATTACAGTCCCTACCCTCGTGTAGTTAAGCCTCTAAGCTTGAAGGAGCACAATAAACATATTAGTTTTTTCAAAGTTGTAGGACTTAATTTTGATGGATTTATCAGAAAGGCAGACTTGGTTTTGTTTGTGTGAAACACCGCCCTGCCCCCCCCCCTCCCAGCCAAGCTTGCAAAGCACCACTGACTTCACATTCTTTCTTACCTGGTACATCCCAGGCTTGATGAGCCAATAGTGTCCTGCACACAGATTTGCTCTAGTTTTATGGTTCGTAATCTTGAATTCTGGAGCCTTTGTCAGAATAAGACTGTACGGCCAGAGTGTTCCCATTCCACAGGTGAGTTCTGTTTGTCATCCTGAACCAAGACACAGAGATGAAGTAAAACTTGTTTTATCAGCAGTTTGTGCGCCAAGTATATATTGAGGGGCTACTATGTGCTAGACAGCTTCTAGAAAAAAGAAACAGGTCAGGGAAGTGAACGAGTCAGAGGGAATTCCTAAGCTTCTGAACTGTTTCTTGTTTGTTTTGGTTTTTGGTTCGTTTTTATCTGAGACAAGGTTACTCTGCATAGCTCTAGCTGTCCTGAAACTCTGTCTGTAGGCAAAGCTCTAACTCAGAGATCTGCCTGCCTCTGCTGCCAAGTGCCAAGATTAAAGGTGTGCACTACTACTGGCTAGCTTGCTGCCTTCCTTCTTTCCTTCCTTCTTTCCATTCTTTTTAAAAATTCACCTCTTTTAAAATGTATATGTCTAAGCAAGGCATGGTGATGCATGCTCATAATACCAGATCTCGGGAGGAAGTAGAGGCAGGAGGCCTGGGTCATTCCAGCTGCTTGGCAAGTTCGAATCCAGCATGAGCTTCAGGAGACCAACTCCTCTTTATTTCAGTTATTGCTTCCCTCAGTTAACCTGCCCAGCTTTACAAAGCCGCGCTCATGCTTGTGTCAGTTTAATTACGGGAATTTGCCGATTGGGTAGATGAGACACGCAGAACACTAGTCAGAGTTACTCAATATATACAGGTTAAAGTTTCCCTTGCGGACACACAAGTGGACCTCTATAAAAAGGCCTTGACGTGTCACTAACATGTGCAAACACTTGAGTTCTATTTATTTCAGCGAGTGTTGAGGAAAGACCTCTTTTCTAAAAACTAGTTGTAGGAAAGACACCTGGTTCATTGGTTGACTACTCAGACAATTCTGCTGTCAGTGAAGGAACATCAGGATCAACAGAAAACTAATATGTGGTCTTGTTCAGTGCACTGAGACATAGGTAAGTGTTACCTATGTCGCCCCAGAATGTAAGTTTGTTAGAGGAGCAATAAAAAGGCTTCAAATTCAAGGATTAGCTCTGATGCCATGGTGAATGTCTGTCAGAAGATAAGGTTGTAACCCATAAATGTTTTGAGCACATTAAGTTATTATTAGAGTATTTAGTCACTGTTTTCAAGGCAAAGAAAAATAAGATTTGTAGTGTTGCGATTATTTAAGGAAATGTTTCTCGTTTTCTCTTTTTATTTTTATTTATTTTATTTTTTTATTTTTTTTGGATTTTTCGAGACAGGGTTTCTCTGTGTAACCCTGGCTATCCTAGAACTCATTCTGTAAACCAGGCTGGCCTCGAACTCAGAAATCCGCCTGCCTCTGCCTCCCAAGAGCTGGGATTAAAGGCGTGCGCCACCACTGCCCGGCTCGTTTTCTCTTTTTAAAGTTCAATGTGTAAGTAATATAAAAGAAGAGAAGTGTGACTTTAAGAACATCATATTTATATTTTATTGTAAATTGTAAAGCCAGGATTTCAGAGGTCTTGATTCATGAGAGCCCTCATTAATAAACATGTTATTTTGTGGGTAAATAATCTATTGGGGGGTGCTTGCTTCAGTGAAAATAGGGTCAGGTCAGCATTTAAACTTCAGTGTTTAAAGTGTGCGTGTTCTTTCCTTCTCTGAGTTCTTGAAAGTTGCAGTCCTCAGAGCTGTTGAGCAAACAGACATTTTTACACAGTGGCATTCTGCTCTCTCTCTCTCTTCCTGTAGTTGCAATTAGTAACGAAGAAATTTTAGCTCTATGGTTGTATTCCTTCGTGTGTAAGTATATCATCATGGAAGTCATGGAACCTCACTGTGGAGTCAAGGAACAGTGAGGTCTGTAAGAAGGAAACATACACATCTGAATAAATCTTGTGGTTTTCTTCTTGTTTAAGACTCAGACCAACAAGTATCCGTGGAGATAGATCCTTGTTTTAAAAAATAATGCTTCTAGTTTATTTCAGACCTATTGTTTAGATCTCTGACAGTCTTGAGCAGTTGTCAGTTGCCAGTTTTTATGTCTACCAGGAGTGTGGTTAGGAAGTCTCATTTGCAGTACACCAATCTCCAAAGATTTCCTTTTGAAAACATTTTTCTCCCCTCCTTAATTTTTACATTCCTGTCTTACTAGTGTTTAGTGGATAATTTTGGTGTTTCTGTGTTTTGAGGACAAAAATCTATCATTATACCAGAATGTTTGTTCTCAATTTACATATCAAATATGCCTTATTTTTTATTCTCATTTAGATTTCAGTTAATAACAGTTGCAGTTTTAACATACTTCACTGGAGATTTATTTATAAATAGCCTATTGCACGTTTGAACAAATAAACCAATAGGCAGTGTTTTCCTATTGTAATCTGGAGTTCCAGACGCTCGTTAGCTTTCAAACCTGGGTCCTCTGGAAGAGTAGCCAGTGCTCGGGGTGCTTGACCTAACCTACTATATTTCATTTATTCAGAGACATACTCAGCAATCAACAGTAATAAAAAGCACAATCCTGTTTTTGCAAATATTTTGGGTTAACATTGATATCGAAAGACCTGAGTGTATTAACTCTGTTACAGGCATCTATGAAGTCTACTGAGACCTTCAGATGCATAACATTTTAAGTGTTTCTTAACTACCCTTATTTCTCCTCACTATTGATAAATGACTTTGGTGCTATTGTTATGTGCAGCTTGTGCTCTTGTTATTTGTGGACAATCAGACCTTTCCAGTTCCTGGAGATGCCCTTCTCACATCTGTTTCCTTGACTTAACTTGGAGTTATCCTCAGAATGTGGGCTTGGGGCCTCTCCCTGCAGGCATCCTGCAGTGCTCCCTGTGTTTCAGGGCCAGGGTTTCACAGCGCTTTGTTGGTGCACTCTTTAATAACCCCTCTTCCTGGATACATGCCTGCCTTGACAACTTCGGACCTCTGGCATGGCAGTTAGAATGTATTTATTCTCTTACATTAACTGCTACATAAAACACACGAATCTTCCTCAAGTAATCCTAGCTATGGACTTCCTGAGGCAGAAAGTGTCTTGGTGATTGTGTATATCCTGTGGCAAGAAAATGAATCTATCAGTGTTAAATAAAAGAGTTGAGTTGATATTTTCTCTGCCATAGATAATGATGTCTGAGAAGAACATAGGGTTTCTAGCACTGAGCAAGTGTTTACTGAGTATCCCTGTTGAAATGGGATCCACACATGCTGAAATGTCTCCCAAAATTGCTTTCAAAAATGTAGGATGGTCAGGCAGGTGATGGTGAATAACATTTTGAACGGTCGTTGTGAGCAGTGGCTTTTGATTGGATGTGCTTAGACTTTTTCCTGATAGTAAGAAGTGTGGCCCTCACAGACTGGAAGTGGGAGACTTCCATTCTTTTCCCAACCCCCTCAACTTAACTAGCTGTGTAATCTTGAATAAATTAATAATGTT
Organism: Mus caroli; assembly: GCF_978045245.1. Lineage (NCBI taxonomy): Eukaryota > Metazoa > Chordata > Mammalia > Rodentia > Muridae > Mus > Mus caroli. The sequence continues at coordinate 117,153,545 of NW_028227270.1, read as the reverse complement.
TATTGGGTGACATTCCTCAATAATAAAGAAGGAAGCTATTCCTACACTTTTGATGTTAGTGGGTTGACATGATTAGAAGAAACTATTAAAAGGTCAAACCATACAAAAATGGGAATTATTAGCAAAACCAACTCTTGCCCTCAAGCACAAAATAATTTCATGAAGGAAACTGCAGTGTACACAGATGAACTGCTAGTATGTATTTTCATGGCTCTCCCACCCCATGTGACAGCATGAATGGATTCAGTGTTATGGTAAAATATAATTTTTAATCTGCATTGGGAATTGATGTTGCATTTACTTTCTGCTGCATCTGGGTGATCCAGTCTGTTGGTGGAATTTTTTCCCATGTGAGGGTCTGTAGACCCTCCTGAGATCTCACAAACAGGACTTTGATTTCCTTTGTGTTCTGTGTTTTAGAAGAATAGAGAGATCACCTCCACTCTTTGCTTGCTAGCTGACGTTTAGTTCGTTTTCACACGTATTCATTTCTATTTCCCTCGGTGTATGTGATGGACACTCACACGTGCACATGGAGAGGATACACATGGTTCTCTCCTTCTACCTTGTGGATTCCAGGAACTGAACACAGACCATCGGGGCTGGCAGCAACTACCATCACAGCCCTCCTCTCCCTCTTTCAAATGGTAAAATCCCAGACGGGTTTACTCATTTCGTGTCACACACTTGAGCCTCTCTGCTTGTTTTCTGAGTCTGTGGAATAGCTGCTTCATGACACTCAGTTGTTTTGCACTGTGCTTAAGTCAGTGGGAGGAGCAAGGAACTCAGGCGCTCTACAGGGGTTTCCAGGGAGCCTTTTCTTCTTTCTCCCTTGCTTTATTGCTACGTGATCTCACAACCTTCTTGGTGGATGTTCCTCATGGTTAGTATCAAACACTTACTTTTCCCAGCATGCTCTTGGTTTTAAAAGGCATGCAAGTATTGAACAGGAGTGTCGCCACTTATTTACAGCAGAACAAGAACAAAAGTCTATTTCAAGGGTAGGTCTTTAAACTTTGGGTACCGAGTTTAAGAAATGGATTTTTATTTACTTATTGTAATTTTTAGACGTGTTTTATATCTGTAGATTTTTTTTTACCCGAGTGTCATTTACATGTATGTCAGTGCACAGTGTGCATCCTGCTGCTGCCTCTGGAAGCCATGAGTGTATTAGATCCCCTGGAACCAGAATTCACAGATGGGTGTGGGCCGCAGTGTGGGTGCTGGGAATTGTACCCAAGTCATCTGCAGGAAGGGTAAATGCTCTTTGCTGCTGAGTCATCTTGCTGGCCTCAAGCAACATATTATTCTTTAATAAATTAGTGGAAACTATGAGACTTAGCAATCTCAACTTGGAAGTTTTCAATGTTTTCTTCTTCTTTTTTAAAATTCATCCTATAAAATTGTTTTTGAAAAATACTTAGAAAAGGTAAAATTGGATTCTTTTCTTGTTGAGCTTTTAAGAACCAAGACATACATAGTTGAAAGGTTGGGTGAAGGGTCTCGTAGAGCTAATTGTGAATGGAGAATATGTGACTTATCTGAGCTTTGAAATAACATTTTTTTACACACTAGTCCACAAAAATTATAACATCCTGCTAGTCATTCTAAATTATTTTAACTTTGGGAACTTAACTTAATGAACTTTTGGGTTTTTTAACTACCACTGGTGCCGGCTGGGATCAGAGATATACCAACTGGTTTTGCAGAAGTCTTTTTTCTTTTTATTTTATTTATTTTTTTTTAAGAGTTTTGCTCTTCACTTCTCTCTACTCTGACTGCCCTGGACTAATGAAGGTGGTCTCATCAAGATCTGTATGCAATTGAATCCATTGTTACAAATCCCAGGTTTAGAATCCATCAGGGCAGAGTGGCACATACTGATATAATCCTAACAGAGATAGATGCAAGAGACTGGAAGTTCAAAGCAAGTCTCTGCTACATAGCAAGTTCAAGACCACCTGGGCTGCAGGAGACCCTGTGGAAAGAAGGCTGGCTGGCTGGCTGGCTGGTTTCTGTCTTTTGAGATGAATCAAGAGAAGCACATTTATGGAAAACATGGTACATTTTTTACTTGGGTTGATAAAATAAAGAGCTGAATCCATCATTAGACAAGTGGAGACTGGTCTAGGATGGAACTATGTGTCCGAAAAGACTGTACACACACTGAATGGAGAGAAGATAGAGAACTCTGGTACATGTTAAGTTGAGGAAGAAGGAAAGAATCTGGGCTAGCAACTAGATCTCAAGTTCCCAGATGTGGCATGGGATCCTAAAGAAGTAGAAAATTCTGCCGTGATGATGGAGCTCTGAAGTCAGTGCATATTTGAGGAATAAAGTCAAGAGTGTCTTTCCCAGAGTTCTGTAGGTACAAATCACATGGATTGTTTTTCTTGAGGACCTTATTTTAACTGTTGTTAAATGATTACATTGTTAACATTGCCCACTCTGTTATTGCTTACAAGAATGAATGTGTACTGTAGGCTTACCATTAGCATAAGATTTCCAAGAGGGCAAGAATCGTCTCCTGTCTGTCACTGCATTACCTCCTGTATGCAGAACAGCATCCTGCAAGTATTTTGTTATTTGGTTGTGAAGTTAATGAGTGGGTAGATAAACTGAAAAAGTCTTACCCTTTTAAAATAGGATCATTAATAATAAAATGAAAATTAACACCTAATTTCCGAGGACATTTTGTTTTCCTATCAAGTGCTTTACATTTCTTTAGGATGTGTCAGTCTAATGATTATGATAGTATGCGGTTGAGTCCGTGGCAGTAGATTGATGGTAGGAAGCAGGAGCTGTTTAGTAATGTTGTAATGGCTGGCAAGCAGATGAGGCCTTGAGACACTTCCCTTGTGAATTCTGCTACCATAACTTTGTATCAATAACAGTAGATGATAATGATCTTTACTGTGAGTGATCTTTCCCCCCTCAGATTTGATTTAGATATTTTGGTGGAAACATGACAGTTTCATATGTCAGGACTAAGAATTTTTATAAAGTGATTGGTGTAGGTTTCCTACGGTTAATGTAACCTCTTAAACCCTTGCATAAATGGCTGTGTCTGTCCTCTTACATATTGAGGCTCAAGTGCTCAAGTCCTAGGAGTACTTTTCCTGCTAGGATTACATTCACCTTCTTCTCTGATTTGCTAGTGGGCCACTCTGTCAGTTGGTTATGATCAGCTGTAGATATATTTTTTAGGAAGGAAGGAAGGAAAACAGTAGAAAAACAAAAACAAAACAAACAAAAACCAAAACCTGCTATCCCCAATCATTTGCCAAGTATGTTTCTCACGTTCAAATATCAGGGTTTGCAGCGGGAAACCTAACCCTAACCACTAACCCCTAACCCTAAAACCTCGACCCTAACCCATTAGTTGGTGTAATAGACTGTGGCAGGGGGACTTGCCTTGTCTAACATTCATGTCTTAACTTGAGAACCAGAAAGTCAGTTGCCCGCATACAAGTCTCTTTCTTCCAAGTAAGATGTCAGTTCCCTGGGAGGCCTTGGGAACTTACACTTTACTCACTCACACCCTACTCAAAATAGAAGTCTGATTCTAAGTAGTCTGTGCACTGAATCGGTGGTTTGGGTGTCTCTCTTGTGTTGGGGCAGGGCGGGGGTTCCATCCCCAGTGCAGGTTCTAGGAGCAAATGCCAGAAAAGTATACACATGTGCGGGTGTAGGAAATGCTGCTGGGTGGTCAGTTTGGGTCCAAGCCTATTGCAGATAACTATAGAACAAAGGAAGCAGTTCCATTGGCTTCTATCGTGATTGGTTTCTGAGGACACATCCAAGGAGAATATGTAATCAATTCTGGCAGTAACAGCAGAAACAAGCTATGAGAAAGTGTCCTTATAATAGTAGTTAACAGCACAAAATGGCAGGCTATCCAGGTAAGAGGTTACCTAGCCCTTATCTAATCTGAAGTAGGCCTTCACATTCCATCTAGGCCTTAATAGTTTCCTCAGTCCTTAACATTCCACCTAGGCCTTACTATTTTACCCATACCTTAACAGCCAGCAGCCTTGCCCTCTGAGCCATCGCACAGGCATGCATGAATGCAATGCATGTATAGATGGATGAATATCTTTCTCTGTATTCATTCATTTATGAGGGACAATGCCTCTGTACATGGTGCAAAAACATACAAGACAGACCAGGCCGGCCTCTCAAGTAAGTTCTGCCTCTGCCTCTCCCCAGTGCTGAGATCAAGACAGTGTTTCTCTGTGTAGCCCTGGCTGTCCAGGAACTTACTCTGTAGACAAGGCTGGCCTGGAACGCAGAAATCTGTCTGCCTCTGCCTACAAAGTAGTAGGGTTAAAGGCGTGCCCCACCACTGCCCGGCAGTCTATTACTTTTAAATGCCAGATGAATCTATTCATTTACTTTTTCTGGTTGGTTTGTTAGTTGATTTTATGTTGTTTTTCTGGAAGTGTGGTGGTCTACCACCCACGCAAGACCAGGCACGAGAAATAAATAAGTAAAGATCTCTGAAACACAAATCTGGGGTTGGTACTAGCTGGCCATGGAAACACATACACATATGGAGTATTAAGCAGCTACATCCTCACCTGTGGGGGAGAGGGACATGAAGCAGTTTCCACAGCCTTTTTATTGGTGGTGATGGTTAGGATTCCTTGTTTATTTCTAAGAATCCCTGGGAAATATGATTTCTTTGATCTGTGTACCCTAAACTAACACACACACACGTACACACGTACACAAACATAGAGTGAGTGAGAGAGAGAGAAAAATAAGGAGGAATGACATGAATTTTAGGAAAAAGAGATATTAATGGATTAATATTACTTCCATACATACAGACAGACAGACATACACACACATTTTTTTTAAAAAGAGAATTAGAGTAGAGCTGGGGCAGTTATGGCACACACCTTTAACCTCAGGCAGATTTCTACGTTCAAGGTCACCCTGGTTTACAGAGTGAGTTCCAAGTCAGCCAGGGCTATACAGAGAAACCCTATCTCAGAAAAAAAGAAAAAAATAATTGAAAAAAAGAAGGAAGGAAGGAAGGAAGGAAGGAAGGAAGGAAGGAAGGAAGGAAGGAAGAAAGAAACTTTCCAAAAAATAAAATTAGGCCAGGCAGTGGTGGCAGATGCCTTTAATCCCAGCACTTGGGAAGCAGAGGCAGACAGATTAATGCATTTAAGGCCAGCCTGGCCTACAGAGTAAGTTCCAGGACTTCCAGGGTTACACACAGAAACTGTATCTAGAAAAAACCAAAAATAAATTTAAAAAGATAAATAAAATAAATAAATAGATTTTAAATTTTTAAAAATTAAAAAATAAAACTAAAAAAGAATTAGAAAAAAATTAAAGAAATCAAACTCAAGCCCACTAGATGGCAAGTAACCGCAATCACAGCAGAAATATTACACACACACACACACTCTGTCATAAAATCCAACGTGCCTTCAAGATCAAAGTTCGATAATCAATATACTAGAAGAAACATATGTCTGTAAAATAAAAGCCAGAACCTTTTCTGCTTTTGTTCTATTTTGCCTCAAGATAAAGTTTCTCTTGGTGTAGCCTGGGCAGCCCTGCCTGGAACTTTCAGTGTAGGCTTGGGTAGCCTCAAACTCATGGAGGTCCTCTCTGCCTGCCTGCCTGCCTCTGCCACCCACACAGCAGGGCAGAAGCTAGGATCTTTTTCTTCTTCTTCTTCTTCTTCTTCTTCTTCTTCTTCTTCTTCTTCTTCTTCTTCTTCTTCTTCTTCTTCTTCTTCTTCTCCTTCTCCTTCTCCTTCTCCTTCTCCTTCTCCTTCTCCTTCTCCTTCTCCTTCTCCTTCTCCTTCTCCTTCTCCTTCTCCTTCTCCTTCTCCTTCTCCTTCTCCTTCTCCTTCTCCTTCTCCTTCTCCTTCTCCTCCTTCTCCTTCTCCTCCTCCTCCTCCTTCTCCTTCTCCTTTTCCTTCTCCTTCTTCTTCATTTATTTATTACTATTAGTTTTCAATGTAAGTGTGTGTGTGTGTGTGTGTGTGTGTGTGTACGTGCTCTATCTGCTCCCTATATGCTGGCATGCCAGAAGAGGGCACCAGAACCTAGGAGAAGCCACCATGCGACTCCTGGAATTAATTAAAAAAAAAAAAAAAAAAGGAAATTCTAATCACATAGAAGGTAGATATCTGCCCGACTGTTAGAGTGCTGTTTAAGGCTTACTGTAAATAATAAAAATTGTGTGTCTTTTATCCAAAAACAGAAAGGAGGTGTTGCGCATGCATGTCTTGTTTCTTTCTACTTCCTTGTTCTGTCACTCGGTTGCACATTGACCTCACCAAGAAGGAAGGCGACATGGGGATGGCAGCCATCTTGTCAGCTGGCTGACCTCCCTCATCAAGATGGAGGTGGCTGGTCATCACGTGACCTACTGTTCAAGGTCGCTTTTGATTCTCCCTTTACGTATAATAAAAGATTAATATAATCAGTCATCCTCGAACACCTTCCCTATGCCAAGCAGATTTAGTTGGTTAAACAGTGAAAATAGGTAAAAGTAATATCAACATAAATATCATTCATTGTCCTGGAACTCCAAGAAACTTTCTATGCAGACTTGGTTTCAGATATCTGTGGTTCCAACTAAGCCAGCCTGTACAGGGACATCACAGAAAACCAGAAATACATAGATTTCACCACCTCCTCAGTCTATGTAGCCAACCATGTAATATAACAACACTGCACAAAAGCACCTGATAGTGAAAGAGGAAAATTACTGGACACCTGAACTCTTCAACTCATAGTCCTCTTACCCCTCCCATCTAGAGACTGTTCCCGGAACACTCCTGAACTTCTCACCCCAGAGTACATTCCTGAACTCTTTACCCCAGGGTCCGACCCCCTCCCAAATGAAAACTGTTCCGGGAACATTTTTTAGATAAGGGTCTCCTGGAACAAACCTAGTCCTACCCCTCCTAACTGAGGACTGTTCCAAGAACATTTTTGAGATAGGGGCCTCCTGGTACTGAAAGAAGAAAAGCTGAACTCTCCATGAACTCTTCAGCTCAGGGTCCTCTTACCCCTCCCATCTGGAGATTGTTCCCGGAACACACCTGAACTTTTTACCCCAAGGTACCCCCTCCCAATTGGAAACAGCTCCAGGAACATTTTTTAGATAAGGGGTCTCCTGGAACAAACCTAGTCCTACCCCTCCTAACTGAAGACTGTTCCAAGAACATTTTTGAGATAGGGGCCTCCTGGTACTACCCCAGAATGTTCCAATAGATCGAGTACATTGCCAAAATATAGGACACGACCCCTTGGTTATGTAAAGCCCCTTGGCAAAGCCCCTTGGTGACGTAAAACTTGTACTTTTCCCCTTACCCTTCTCCTATAAAAGCCTGTGAAAAGTCTGGGCCAATGGCCGAATCTCCTCTGCACCTTGCTGGCTGCATGAGTTTCGACCCCAGATATCTGGTATATGTGCTTTTTATGTGCTTTCTTGTCATTGCTGTATTAAATCTTACTCTCTATACATCTTAAGTTCGGTCTCAGTGTCTTCTTGGGTGCGCGGCTGTCCCGAGGCTTGAGTAAGTGCCTCCCTTTGGGAGTTTTGGAGTCTTTCATTTGGTGCATTGGCCGGGAATCAGCGCGACTACCCAGAAGTCCTGGACCCACTCAGAAGTAAGATTTACTGTTCTGCTTTGGTCTGGTGTCTGTGTTCTGTTAGTTTCTGAGAGGCCAGGTAGGCTATTCTGTATCTGGTGCGATCGCAGTTTCGGTTTTGCAGACGCTCAGTGTGCAATGTGCACAATGAGACCGCGCTCCGGGTAGGAGCGTAGGGTGTGGACAAGGACAGACGTGTCCAGGTGTCCACCGTCTGTGCGCCCTGGGAGACGTCCCAGGAGGACAAGGGGAGGACTAAGGACGCTTAGTGGACCCCGTGCGAGATCGTGGGTTCGAGTCCCACCTCGTGCTTCAGGTTGCGAGATCGTGGGTTCGAGTCCCACCTCGTGCTTTGGTTTTTTTTTTTGTCTAAGTCTCGTATCTGCTCTTGTTGTGTTTGTTATTATTCTAGAAATGGGACAATCTGCTGGGTGTGTAGGTGTGGAACTGCTGCATTTGTGTATTCTGAGATTGTGGGTTTATTCTGGCAGCTGCCACTGTGGACCGTAAGGACCCTAGTGGCTGTGAGAGGACGACTGTCTATGGCCTCACAGTCTGCACCCCAAAAAGATGTTCCAAGGGAGACCCTGGAAGGAGTGCCCAGGGTACAGAACAGTCAAAAAGACCTGGCTGTTGCCTGGCAGAGTGAAGGAGAGAGAGAGAGTGTTCTCTCTGCCAGAGCGGGAGTGGATGTGGAATCCCACCCCTATCAGGAAAAAGAGTCAATGTGGAATCCGACCCCGTCAGAAAGTGGCGTTTGGCTGGTTGTGTTTTGGTCACGTGACAAGACTCTGTGTGTGTGTGTGTGTGTGTGTGTGTGTGTGTGTGTTAACCCTTTGCCAACTGTAGACTTGGACTGACGTCAGGACAGAATTTGTCAGCAATGGGTTTAAAAAAGGAAAGAAAACCACCAGGCCGGTCCTCCCCAGGCTGCTCAAAAGAGCTCTGAGATCCAGAGCTGCAGCAGTGGTGCTGAGGTTCTGAGTTCTGCAGACACAGCAGCAACGGAGGCTGTCTGTGCCCTGCGAGTGAGTTGTAAAATGCTGGTAGTAAGTGCGGCGGCCTGTCAGTCCCGCCTGGCGCCCCGGAATAGCCGTGAAGCCTGCCACAGCTGGGGAGGGGCCAACTGTGGCCACCGTCCCTCCTTTGGCTTCCCCCCTGGAGTCTGCCCGCACTCCCTTGTGTCTGCGCGCCCGCCGAGGGGCACACAGAGAAGTTCCCCCGCCCTGCCGCGCAGGCGCCTTGCGTTTCCAAAGCTCGGGAGGCCGCCGTTGCCTCCGGCCAAGAGAGCTCCGTGGATGCCTGTGTGTGGGGTGGCGGACGCCGCCGCCTCCGGGGGCTCAAGCCATGCCGGAAAACAAGTGGTTAAATTGCCCCTCATTTGGCTCCTCCCGGGGTCTGCGCATAGGTGCCCGCCCACACTCCCTCCCTTGTGTCCGCCACCCACACCGCCGCTGCTGCTGCCCCCACCGCAGCCGCTGCCGCCCCGACCGGCGGCGGAGCCGTTTCGCGGGAGGAAGCTGCTGTCCACGCTCTGCCAGGCCCGCCGCCGCCTCCAAGCCATGCGGAAAAACAAGTGGTTAAATTCCCCCTCCTTGCCAGTGTTTGTTTGCCACTCCCACATTTCCCGCGCCGTGGCGCGGGAGACTCGGCGCTTGGCTCCTCCCTGTCCATTCGCCGTTACTGAGAAAATCCTGGTTAAGTTTCTTTCCCTCCGCTGACTAGTATGCTTGAGTTCAGCGGGTTGCCGCGTCTGATCTGAGGACGCCACAAGGTTCCCTGGTTGCTTCTCATTTCCCTGTCCCCTGTATCCTGTCTCTTGCTAACTGTTAACAGAAAAAATTGTGTTCATTTTGAAATATCAGTGGTCTGGTGTAGCTAGATGTGAGAACTGCACTCCCTTCTCTGCCCCATGTGTTTTCTCTTCTCAGGCACTGCCCTGAGTTGCTGGCAGTAAGTCTGTTCTGGGCTCCGGTGAGGGAGACATACAAGGTAAGGAGCACCTACGGGTCTAACTGCCAGGCTCTGATGAGGTCTCGTCTCTGTGGGACTAGAAAGTGCCCCAACAATCGGACCTAACAGTGAAAAGAGGTGAACTATGAAAAAAGTTAAGTGACAGAATATAGATGTAATAATTAGATAACATTCAAAGTAAGCAAAGACAAGAAAGAGATATATATAGATAGAAAGAGAGACATTATATGAGATCTCCATTGCAGTTAAGAAACAGGAGCAAAGAGAGATAAATGACAAAGACTAGAACCTAGCAAAGTGACACTTGCTAATAATGCTAGCACTTAGAAATGATCTGTAAGAAATAGGGAGCCAGAAATTTTCTAAAAAAGATAAGAAAAATGAAATGCTGGTCACAAAAGTCAGGGAGACTAGAAAACTTAGTACCTGGCAACAGAAAAAAAGCTTTTGGCTAAAGATCAAAGTGTTTACTGTTAAGAAGAAAAGAGCACTGGGTGAGAGACTGTCCTAACAAAAAAAAAAGAGGAGCCCCCCCCCCCCAAGACAAAACCCTTCACCTGTTCGTGGCTAAAAATAAAGAGATAGCAGAAGGGGTGCTAACACAGAAGCTGAGTCCTTAAAAGAGACCGGTAGCCTACCTGTTGAAGCAGCTAAAAAGAGACTGTGTTTTCATATTCCTCCACTGACCAATGCAAAGCAAGTTTAAAAGGTCCCTGGACACTACAGGTCTTTGCAAACTGTGGATTCCAGGTTTTGCTGAATTAAAAAGATAAACAGCCCCTCGTATAAGAAATAAAGAACAACCTTGGAAAAATTAGACCTGGTGACTGAGAGATGGCCTGCTTGTCTGCACATAGTGGCTTTTGGTCAGGGACACATGATCCAATTGTTTCCCTGACTGATGGACACATTATTAGAGCTTTTTGTTGACAGAACAAGTGACCTTCGCTTCCCCTGCTAACCTGCTGAGTCTTCACCTACTCATCACTGCTCTGACATTCTGGCAGAAGGAACTTTGGCTCAGAAGGCTGAACTCCTGGCGCTAACCCAAGCCCTGCGGTTGGCTGAAGGCAGAGACATCAAAGACAAAGAAAAAATTCTGGCCCTCCTAGAAGCTCCTGAATGAACTGGGTGAGTTGGGGTATCGGGTATCGGCTAAGAAAGCTCAGTTATGTCGTACCGTGGTGCCAAAACGACGGAAAGCGGTGGCTCACCGAAGCCAAGAAAAAAGACTGTGATGCTGATCCCAACCCCCACCACCCCGCGCCAAGTACGTGAGTTTCTGGGAACGGTGGGCTTTTGCAGACTCTGGACTAAAGAAAAAGTCCCATTCACCTGGACTGAGGAACACCAAAAAGCCTTTGACAGCATAAAGGCAGCCCTGCTTGCAGCCCCCGCTCTGACTTTGCCAGATCTGACTAAGCCTTTTACCCTATATGCTGAACTGGTACACGGATGGCAGTAGCCTCATGGTTAAAGGTAAGCGGAAGGCGGGGACAGCAGTGCAGCAGTGGACAAAAAGCAGGTGATCTAGGCCAGCAGCCTCCCTAAAGAGACTTCAGCCCAGAAAGCTGAATTTGTGGTTTTGATACAAGCTTTATAAATGACAAAAGAAAAGTCTACACTGACAGCAGGTATGCTTTTGCCACTGTATGGAACAATACAAACAAAGAAAGCTGTTGACATCTGCAGAAAAAGACGTTCTCAAAATGGATAAATGAGACTGCTCACATAGTCATCAAGAAGATTATTAAAGAAATTTTTTTCCAAGGTTCAGAGTGCCAAAAGCAATAGTGTCAGATAATGTTGCCCAGGTAAGTCAGGGTGTGGCCAAGTATTCAGAGGTCAAAAATTACATTGTGTGTATAGACCTCAGAGCTCAGGATAGATAAAAGAAATTAGTTTAAAACTCTAAGACAGACCTTGACAAAATTAATCGTGGAGACTGGCATGGACTTGGTGTTCCTTCCCTATGCCCTATTTCTTGATTCAGTTTTACTCTGTTTAAAATCCTTTATGAAACTCCTATGCCCATCATAGTCTCAAATGATGTGTTTAAACCTATGTTGTTAATAATGCTCTGTATGCTAAGTTAAAAGGCTTGTAGGTGGTCTGGTCACAACTGGAAAGAATTGGACTGAGTACGCGGACGACATCGCGCCAGGGATCCAAACAGCCGAGACAGTGAACGAGCTGGGTGCCCCAAGGACATCTCACCAGTTCCAGCCAGAGATCTGATCTACGTGCACCTGCATCATGCCCAGACCCTCAAGCCTCGCTAAAAGGGCCCCTGCCTAGTTCTGTTTACTAATGCTTCTTATTCTGTTTTTGTTCCCATGTTAAAATAGAGTAAATGCAGTATCTGAAATTCTAAGATTAGAATTATTTACTAAAAGAAGGGGGGAATGAAAGAAGAAAAGCTGAACTCTCCATGAACTCTTCAGCTCAGGGTCCTCTTACCCCTCCCATCTGGAGATTGTTCCCGGAACACACCTGAACTTTTTACCCCAAGGTACCCCCTCCCAATTGGAAACAGCTCCAGGAACATTTTTTAGATAAGGGGTCTCCTGGAACAAACCTAGTCCTACCCCTCCTAACTGAAGACTGTTCCAAGAACATTTTTGAGATAGGGGCCTCCTGGTACTACCCCAGAATGTTCCAATAGATCGAGTACATTGCCAAAATATAGGACACGACCCCTTGGTTATGTAAAGCCCCTTGGCAAAGCCCCTTGGTGACGTAAAACTTGTACTTTTCCCCTTACCCTTCTCCTATAAAAGCCTGTGAAAAGTCTGGGCCAATGGCCGAATCTCCTCTGCACCTTGCTGGCTGCATGAGTTTCGACCCCAGATATCTGGTATATGTGCTTTTTATGTGCTTTCTTGTCATTGCTGTATTAAATCTTACTCTCTATACATCTTAAGTTCGGTCTCAGTGTCTTCTTGGGTGCGCGGCTGTCCCGAGGCTTGAGTAAGTGCCTCCCTTTGGGAGTTTTGGAGTCTTTCAGTACTACCCCAGAATGTTCCAATAGATCGGGTACATTGCCAAAATATAGGACACGACCCCTTGGTTACGTAAAGCCCCTTGAAAAGTCCCTTGGAATAACCCTTGGCAGAACCCCTTAATGACGTAAAACTTGTACTTTTCCCCTTGGCTGTTTTCTATAAAAGCCTGTAAAAATTTGGGCTGGGCGTCGATTCTCCTCTGCACCTTGCTGAGTGTATGAGTTTCGACCCCAGAGCCTCTGGTTTATGTGCTTTTTATGTGCTTTCTTGTCGTTGCTGTATTAAATCTTACTCTCTACATCTTAAGTTCGGTCTCAGTGTCTTCTTGGGTGCGCGGCTGTCCCGAGGCTTGAGTGAGTGTCTCCCTTTGGGAGTCTTAGAGTCTTTCAATAGTAAAACAATTCCTAAGAATAAATTTATAGTTCTACTTTCTGATCATAAGAAAGATACTCAGTGAAAACTGAAATGCAATCAGTCAAAATCTCTTTAATAAAATCCAAATGGCCTTCCTTGTCAAACTTCTACAGACAACAGGACCAAATAGATCATGTTTCTCACCATTAAAAAACAAAAACAAAAAACAGGCTAGGCAGTAGTGGTGCATGCCTTTAATCCCAGCACTTGGGAGGCAGAGGCAGCCTGGTCTACAGTGTCAAAAAAACAAAACAAAACAAACAAACAAAAAAGTAAAGGGAAAACAGGTTTGAGGACAACCGAGTCTACAAACTGTGTCCAAGACCACCAGGAGATCTGCTCTGCCTGCCTTTGCCGTCCCCAGCAGGAGACAGAGACAGAATCTTACAGCCAACACTACCCTAAATTGAAAAAAAAAAAAACAAAACCTTGAAGCAATTCATTAGGAGACTGGTGTCCACTGAAATTTAGCTTTTTTTCCCAAACATCATCTAGGGGTAAAATTGTTCATTATCTTTCAAAACACTGGATTCTCTCAACAGGAGACATGGAACTTTAAAACAGTTTCTCCCCTCAGAGGACCCAAGGATGTTTGAAACTAAAAGATTCTGACAGAATGTAAAAGGTCACAGAAGCCCTGAAATTGGCAAGATAGATGTCACTGTTAGCAGAACTAGCTTCCCTGATTTAGAAAAATAGAGGTGCACAATGCTCTGGCCACTCCTTGAACCCATGTGTCTGCCAATGTTTTGACCATTCCTTGAACCCATGTGTGTGCCCACTGATGAAGCCCATTGCCATGTGTTTGTGATATTGGTTGCTGAGAAAGAGTCAGAAAATCTCCCCAGCAACCACAGCCTGGCCAATCCTGAGTTGCTACACCTGCACCAGACTCTTTCCTTGTACCCTTCCCATACCCATTTCTTGAGAATAGACATTGTTTAGATCTGGAAATCCCCTACTGCCCCCCTTCTCCTTTCCCCCCTGAGGGCGTATAAAAACTGGGACCTCTTTCCCCTCGAGGTCGACTCCTCTACCCCTGAGTGGGATATGAGTCATCCCCAGAGCTCTGGCTTTCCCCGAATAAAGCCTCATGTGATTTCCATCAAGATTGGTCTATTGTGAGTTCTTGGGTGTCCGCTATTGTCCTGAGGCCTGAGTGAGGGGCTCCTCTCAAGAGTCTTTCAAAACAATTTCAACAGCCTTCCATGCATGTCTCAGTAGTCTGACTGTGGAGATATTGGAGAAAGTTAGAGCAATGGATACTACAGAAACAAGGAGATTAAGGGACCAGGATTATTTTCTACACTGTATTTCACTGAAGACATAAATACAGATATATGGAGTCTGAGCACAAGGAATTCACAATCCCAATCCATTCCAAAACAATTTCTTTAATGAGAATAACCAAAATCAAAAACAAAACAAAACTCCAGAACTTGCTAATCAGAGACAATCTCTTAGTTTTAGTACAACAAGCAGCTAAACACCATCTATAACTATAATATCTGCAGATATGCCAAGTTTTTCTGGTTTCTAAATGTACCATGCACAGGTTCAATATAGGTCGATACGCCAAAAACAAAAAACAAAAAACAAAAAAACCTGTTTGTCTTACCTTATAGACTGTCCCAATCTATCTTTGGTGAAAGTATTCCATGACCACTGTGTGCTCCCTGAGATTCGTGTTTACTCCTTCAGGTTAGTCCAGCCTTGAGTAGACTTTGAAGGTACAGATAGAACCAGAGGCTGCTGAACACCTCTTCCAAATGACTAACTCGTGACATGCATGATAGCAGCTCTCAATGTGATTGTTTAGCCCCTCCCAAAACCAGATTCTTGTAGCCAACACTTAGAAGGCTGAGGCAGGTGAATCTCTGAATTCAAGGCCAGCCCAGTCTACAATGTCAGTTCAAGGACAACTATTTAAAAATGCCATGACTCAGAAAAACAAACTAACAAACAAACAAAAAACAAGGGAAAACAAACAGAAGGTCCCAACTCAAGGAATGAAATCTAAAGATATTTGGAGTCCCCTCTGGCAACTTGGTCTTTATGCATTTTAATCAGTAAATGTGGTTCTCAGCAGGATGGGCATTTGACAATTATCACTGAAAATTAAAAAAAAAAAAAAAAACTTAGAATGAATCATAGCTGTTTGGTTACCAGTAACATAGCTCCACTTCTTCCACATACCTCCCTCCTGTCCTTTAGAGAAGTCCTGAAAGACTCCGAGAGGAGCCCCTCGCTCAGACCTCAGGACAATAACGGACATTCAAGAACTCACGAGAGACCAAGCTTGATGCAAACCACATGAGGCTTTATTCGGGGAAAGCCAGAGCTCTGGGGACGACTCATATCCCACCCAGGGGTAGAGGAGTCCACCCCGAGGGGAAAGGGGTCCCAGTTTTTATAGGCCCTCAGAGGAGAAAGGAGAAGGGGGGACTAGGGGATTTCCAGATCTAAACAATGTCTATTCTCAAGAAATGGGTATGGGAGGGGTACAAGGATAGAGTCTGGTGCAGGTGTGGCAACTCTGATTGGCCTGGTTGTGGTTGCTGGGGAGATTTTCTGACTCTTTCCCAGCAACCAATATCACAAACTGTGAGTGCCAGACTCGCCAGCAAGAAAGATGCCACAACAGGATCCTTCTGCACACGTTTATTGGGAGAGCTTGATTGCAGAGGCGAAAAGACCCCAAGCCCCAGAACTGGCGCTGCTTATATAGGCCTAGGAGAGGCGTGTCTACACCTGATTGGTTATGCTTCCAGTACCTCATTTGCATGCCTCGGGCCAGGCAGTGACTCAGCAAAAAACTCTACTGCACATAATGGCATATGTGGCTTCCCACAACAAACACCTGGCAGTGAGGTGCAGCAGTGGGCACACACCTGGGTTCAAGGAATGGTCAGAACATTGGCAGACACACGGGTTCAAGGAGTGGCCAGAGCATTGTGCACCTCTATTTTTCTAAATCAGTGAAACTAGTTCTGCTAACAGTGAAATCTATTTTGCCAATTTCAGGGCTTCGGTGACCTTTTACATTCTGTCACTATCTTTCAGTCCAAAGAAATGGCGGTTCAAATCACTTGATGTTCTTCCAGAGGATCTGGATTTGATTCCCAGTACCCATAGAAAAGCTAATACCCACCTAGATAGGCAAAGCTTTCTTCTGGACTCTGCCCACACCTGACAACCTTGTGATCCACACACCCAAACTACAGGCAAAACATTTGGAGATAAAGAAAACCCTGGGTTCCTAATTATTCAAATAGAGCCACAGAAATGTCAGGATCGTACAGTCAATCAGAATCACCTGCAAGCAGACACTGCAGATATTTGCATAGAACTGAATGATGGGAAATGATAAGCAAAGTTGCTCACCACAACCTTAAAAAAGTAGAGTCACAGCTGGGCATAGTGGTGAGAAGCACATACTTCATGTTCAGTACAAAAGTATGTTTGGATGTTGGTCTATACAGCAAGACAAAGACATTTAAGGCTCCCAGATTACACTAAGAAGCCCTGATTCTGTCTTGTGATTTTAAGATTTATTTTTCAGCCAGGCAGTGGTGGCACACACCTTTAATCCCAGCACTCAGGAGGCAGAGGCAGGTGGATTTCTGAGTTCGAGGCCAGCCTGGTCTACAAAATGGGTTCCAGGACAGCCAGGGCTAGAAAGAGAAACCCTGTCTTGAAAAAACCAAAAAAAAAAAAAAAAAAAAAAAAGAAAGAAAAACCAAAAAAAGAAAAAAAAGATTTACTCTTCATCACTTATATGAGTATACTGTTGTTGTCTTCAGAAACACCAGAAAAGGGTGTCAGGTCCCCTTACAGATGGCTGTGAGCCACCATGTGTTTGCTGGGAATTCACTCTGAAAGAGCAGTCAGTGCTCTTAACTGCTGAGTCATCTTTCCAACTCATGTCTTCAAAAAACACAGGGAAACCCTGTCTTTAAAAAAAAAATTAAAGGCTACAACTGACTAAAGATCTTTAGCAGTGCATGCAGTTGTACTTTCCTCTTTTCTTCTTTTCTTTCTTTCTTTCTTTTTTTTTTTTTTTTTTTTTTGATTTTTCAATACAAGGGTTTCCCATTATAGCCCTGGCCGTCTTGGAACTCACTCTGTAGACCAGGCTGGCCTCAAACTCAGAAATCCGACTGCCTCTGACTCCCAAGTGATGGGATTAAAGGCATGCGCCACCACCGCCTGGCGTAGTTGTACTTTCTAAATAAAATGCATGTAGCTTTCCAAACATATTTACTTTTATTTTAGTTTTTAAAAGATTTATTACATGTACAGCATTCTGCCTGCAGGTCAGAAGAGGGCACCAGATCTCACTGTAGATGATTGTGAGCCACGGTGTGGTTCCTGGGAATTGAACTCAGGACTTCTGGAACAACTGCCAGTACTTTAGCCACAGAACCATTACTCCAGGACTATTACTGCTGTTCTAATCTCCTTGGTGTCTCCGGTTTATTTTCGCAGGTTATCTTGGCATGATAAGGTTTGATCTTACACTGCACTCAGAAGGGGCACACATCTGCAATGACATGTTCATTTTGGGTGTCAATTACTGAAAATTGTATTTGGTAATCAAAGATTTGTCTCTGTTTGTATTTATCCTGGAACTCTGTATGTAAACTAGGATGTTCTCCTCCCTGATATCTACCTGCTTCTGCCCTCCTACCTGAGTTCTTGAACTGACAGTGGGCCACCACCATGACACCACAAACAACTAAGTGCTTACTAGGGAATTTTATAAACTATGCTATTAGCTTAGATGATTCATGACATCTGACATGAATTTTAGCTGGATATTTCGAGACATTGTTCTATTGGACTAGATGGAAGTCACTGGCCTGAGTTGTCTAATGGCGTTCAGTGCCTTGGGTTGCCTAGCATTTTCATGAGTCTGAAAGTCCTTTGGACTTTTGCACGAATCTTACAGGAAATCAAATGTCCATTTCCTTTAAAACTGAGGCTGGGTTTCTTTTGAGAGAGGTGGTAAGGATGATTCAGGTCTCCCCCAACACTTGGAAATGAAGCCAGCCAAGGCAACTGTGGGAAAAGACAACTCAGATGCACTAGCTTCTTTCTTCCACAAGGTGGCATCCCATACTTGGTCTCTATATCCTTATTTCATCAGGACAAGCACATAAACTACTTTGGCTAGAAGGGGTCGCGTAAAATCTGTTTCCCTATTTGTGGAGTGTGGCCACTGAGCCCTAATAAGTGGTGATCACTGATCTTTGTTTTTGTTTTTGTTCTTCTGTTTTTTTTTTTTTGTTGTTGTTTTTTTTTTTTTTTGAGAGAGGGTTTCTCTGTGTAGCCTTGGCTGTCCTGGAACTCACTCTGTAGACCAGGAAAGCCTCAAACTCAGAAATCTGCCTGACTCTGCCTCCCAAGTGCTTGGATTAAAGGCGTGCACAACCACTGCCTGACCAGCGATCACTCTTATAGAAAGCATACTGCTGTGGTCAAAAGGGAGAAATGTGATATTTTAAGTTCTGTCACTAGTAGGAATTAAAAGTTGACATTGAGCCATATTCTATCGTACAATGCTCTATTGAAGGTTTTTGTTGACACTTATTAATATAAAGGTATAAGAATTAAAAAGGCACTGGTAACCCATTTTTATCTGCGGATAGCATAATAACATGTATGAAAACCACAAGGGAGAGTAGGGCCACAGGCCTCATCCGGCCAGATCAGCATCCGGGTAGCTAGAGAGCAGGGTCGGCTGACACCCGCCAGCTACCCACGACCCCCGCCACAGGATTTTGAGACTGCTGGTGAGTGGAACACAGCTTCTGCTCCAGTCCAATCACGCGGGGCCTATGACTGCTCTGGTTGGGGAGAGAGAAATCCGGCCTACATAGGGCCACAAGCCTCTTCCGGTCAGAAAAGCACCGGGGTAGCTAGGGCGCAGGGTCGGCTGACACTCACCAGCTACCCACAACACCTGCCACAGGATCTTAAGACTTCTGGAGAGTGGAACACAGCTTCTGCTCCAATCCAATTGCGCACGGGACCTGAGACTGCATTAGTTAGGGAAGCAGAAAACCGGCCTGAGTAGGACCACAGGCCTCTTCCGGCTGGACCAGCACCGGGGTACTGCCAGCTACCCACGACCCCCGCCACAGGATTTTGAGAATGCTGGTGAGTAGAACACAGCTTCTGCTCCAGTCCAATCACGCGGGACCTGAGACTGCTTTGGTTGGGGAGGGAGAAATCCGGCCTACATAGGGCCACAAGCCTCTTCCGGTCAGAAAAGCACCGGGGTAGCTAGGGCGCAGGGTCGGCTGACACTCGCCAGCTACCCACAACACCCGCCACAGGATCTTAAGACTTCTGGAGAGTGGAACACAGCTTCTGCTCCAATCCAATTGCGCGCGGGACCTGAGACTGCATTAGTTAGGGAAGCAGAAAACCGGCCTGAGTAGGACCACAGGCCTCTTCCGGCTGGACAAGCACTGGGGTACTGCCAGCTACCCACGACCCCCGCCACAGGATTTTGAGACTGCTAGTGAGTGGAACACAGCTTCTGCTCCAATCTTTAAACAGTGACAACGACAACAACTAACCCCAGAGATTACCAGATGGCGAAAAGTAAACGTAATAATCTTACTAACAGAAACCAGGACCACTCACCATCATCAGAACCCAGCACTCCCACTTCGCCCAGTCCAGGGCACCCCAACACACCGGAAAAGCTAGACACGGATCTAAAAGCATATCTCCTGATGATGGTAGAGGACATCAAGAAGGACTTTAATTACACACTTAAAGAAATACAAAGGAACACTGGTAAACAGGTAGAAGACAATAAAGAGGAAGCACAAAAATCCCTTAAAGAATTGCAGGAGAACACTGCTAAAGAGTTACAAATCCTTAAAGAAAAACAGGATAACCTAATCAAACAGGTAGAAGTCCTTAATGAAAAACAGGAAAACACATCCAAACAGATGATGGAAATGAACAAAACCATACTAGACCTAAAAAGGGAAGTAGACACAATAAAGAAAACCCAAAATGAGGCAACACTGGAGATAGAAACCCTAGGAAAGAAATCTGGAACCATAGATACCAGCATCAGCAACAGAATACAAGAGATGGAAGAGAGAATCTCAGGTGCACAAGATTCCATAGAGAACATCGGCACAACAATCAAGGAAAATGTAAAATGCAAAAAGATCCTAACTCAACACATCCAAGAAATACAGGACACAATGAGAAGACCAAACCTACGGATAATAGGAGTGGATGAGAATGAAGATTTTCAACTCAAAGGACCAGCAAACATCTTCAACAAAATTATAGAAGAAAACTTCCCAAATCTAAAGAAAGAGATGCCCATGAACATACAAGAAGCTTACAGAACTCCAAATAGACTGGACCAGAGAAGAAATACCTCCCGACACATAATAATCAGAACAACAAATGCTCTAAATAAAGATAGAATACTAAAAGCAGTAAGAGAAAAAGGCCAAGTAACATATAAAGGCAAGCCTATCAGAATTACACCAGATTTTTCATCAGAGACTATGAAAGCCAGAAGATCCTGGACAGATGTTATACAGACACTAAAAGAACACAAATTCCAGCCCAGGCTACTATACCCAGCCAAACTCTCAATTAACATAGATGGAGAAACCAAAGTATTCCACGACAAAACCAAATTCACATATTATCTCTCCACGAATCCAGCCCTTCAAAGGATAATAACAGAAAAAAGCCAATACAAGGACAGGAACCACGCCCTAGAAACAACAAGAAGGTAATCCCTCAACAAACCTAAAAGAAGACAGCCACAAGAACAGAATGCCAACTTTAACAACAAAAATAACAGGAAACAACAATTACTTTTCCTTAATATCTCTTAATATCAATGGACTCAACTCCCCGATAAAAAGACATAGACTAACAAACTGGCTACACAAACAAGACCCAACATTTTGCTGCTTACAGGAAACTCATCTCAGAGAAAAAGATAGACACTACCTCAGAATGAAAGGCTGGAAAACAATTTTCCAAGCAAATGGTATGAAGAAACAAGCTGGAGTAGCCATTCTAATATCTGATAAGATTGACTTCCAACCCAAAGTCATTAAAAAAGACAGGGAGGGACACTTCATACTCATCAAAGGTAAAATCCTCCAAGAGGAACTATCAATCCTGAATATCTATGCTCCAAATACAAAGGCAGCCACATTCATTAAAGAAACTTTAGTAAATCTCAAAGCACACATTGCACCTCATACAATAATAGTGGGAGACTTCAACACACCACTTTCACCAATGGACAGATCATGGAAACAGAAACTAAACAGGGACACAGAGAAACTAAGAGAAATTATGAATCAAATGGATCTGGCAGATATCTACAGAACATTCTATCCTAAAACAAAAGGATATACCTTCTTCTCAGCACCTCATGGTACCTTCTCCAAAATTGACCACATAATTGGTCACAAAACAGGCCTCAACAGATACAAAAATATTGAAATTGTCCCATGCATCCTATCAGATCACCATGGACTAAGGCTGATCTTCAATAACAAAATAAATAATAGAAAGCCAACCTTCACGTGGAAACTGAACAACACTCTTCTCAATGATACCTTGGTCAAGGAAGGAATAAAGAAAGAAATTAAGGACTTTTTAGAGTTCAATGAAAATGAAGCCACAACATACCCAAACTTATGGGACGCAATGAAAGCATTTCTAAGAGGAAAACTCATAGCTCTGAGTGCCTCCAAAAGGAAACTAGAGAGAGCACACATTAGCAGCTTGACAACATACCTAAAAGCACTAGAACAAAAGGAAGCAAATTCACCCAAGAGGAGTAGACGGCAGGAAATAATCAAACTCAGGGGCAAAATCAACCAAGTGGAAACAAGAAAAACTATTCAAAGAATCAACCAATCAAGGAGCTGGTTCTTTGAGAAAATCAACAAGATAAATAAACCCTTAGCCAGACTCACTAGAGGGCACAGGGAAAGCATCCTAATTAACAAAATCAGAAATGAAAAAGGAGACATAACAACAGATCCTGAAGACATCCAAAACACCATCAGATCCTTCTACCAAAGGCTATACTCAACAAAACTGGAGAACCTGGATGAAATGGAGAAGTTCCTAGACAGATACCAGGTACCAAAGTTGAATCAAGATCAGGTTAATGATCTAAACAGCCCTATATCCCCCAAAGAAATAGAAGCAGTCATTAATAGTCTCCCAACTAAAAAAAGCCCAGGACCAGATGGGTTTAGTGCAGAGTTCTATCAGACCTTCAAAGAAGATCTAATCCCAGTTCTTCACAAACTATTCCACAAAATAGAAACAGAAGGTACTCTACCCAACTCATTCTATGAAGCCACAATTACTCTGATACCTAAACCACAAAAAGACCCAACAAAGATAGAAAACTTCAGACCAATATCCCTTATGAATATTGATGCAAAAATCCTCAATAAAGTTCTTGCTAACCGAATCCAAGAACACATCAAAACAATCATCCATCCTGACCAAGTAGGTTTCATCCCAGGGATGCAGGGATGGTTCAATATACGGAAATCCATCAACGTAATCCAGTATATAAACAAACTCAAAGACAAAAACCACATGGTCATCTCGTTAGATGCGGAAAAAGCATTTGACAAGATCCAACACCCATTCATGATAAAAGTCTTGGAAAGATCAGGAATTCAAGGCCCATACCTAAACATGATAAAAGCAATCTACAGCAAACCAGTAGCCAACATCAAAGTAAATGGTGAGAAGCTTGAAGCAATCCCTCTAAAATCAGGGACTAGACAAGGCTGTCCACTTTCTCCATACCTATTCAACATTGTACTTGAAGTCCTAGCCAGAGCAATTCGACAACAAAAGGAGATCAAAGGGATACAAATTGGAAAAGATGAAGTCAAAATATCACTCTTTGCAGATGATATGATAGTATATATAAGTGACCCTAAAAATTCCACCAGAGAACTCCTAAGCCTGATAAACAGCTTCGGTGAAGTAGCTGGATATAAAATTAACTCAAACAAATCAATGGCCTTTCTCTACACAAAGAATAAACAGGCTGAGAAAGAAATTAGGGAAACAACACCCTTCTCAATAGTCACAGATAATATTAAATATCTTGGCGTGACTCTAACTAAGGAAGTGAAAGATCTGTATAATAAAAACTTCAAGTCTCTGAAGAAAGAAATTATAGAAGATCTCAGAAGATGGAAAGATCTCCCATGCTCATGGATTGGCAGGATCAACATTGTAAAAATGGCTATCTTGCCAAAAGCAATCTACAGATTCAATGCAATCCCCATCAAAATTCCAAATCAATTCTTCAACGAATTAGAAAGTGCAAACTGCAAATTCATCAGGAATAACTAAAAACCTAGGATAGCAAAAACTCTTCTCAAGGATAAAAGAACCTCTGGTGGAATCACCATGCCGGACCTAAAGCTCTACTACAGAGCAATTATGATAAAAACTGCATGGTACTGGTATAGTGACAGACAAATAGACCAATGGAATAGAATTGAAGACCCAGAAATGAACCCACACACCTACGGTCACTTGATCTTCGACAAGGGAGCTAAAAACATCCAGTGGAAGAAAGACAGCATTTTCAACAAATGGTGCTGGCACAACTGGTTGTTAACATGTAGAAGAATGCGAATCGATCCATTCCTATCTCCTTGTACTAAGGTCAAGTCTAAGTGGATCAAGGAACTTCACATAAAACCAGAGACACTGAAACTTATAGAGGAGAAAGTGGGGAAAAGCCTTGAAGATATGGGCACAGGGGAAAAATTCCTGAATAGAACAGTAATGGCTTGTGTTGTAAGACCGAGAATTGACAAGTGGGACCTCATGAAACTACAAAGCTTCTGCAAGGCTAAAGACACCATCAATAAGACAAAAAAACCACCAACAGATTGGGAAAGGATCTTCACCTATCCTAAATCAGACAAGGGACTAATATCCAATATATATAAAGAACTCAAGAAGGTGGACTCCAGAAAGTCAAATAACCCCATTAAAAAATGGGGCTCAGAACTGAACAAAGAATTCTCACCTGAGGAATACCGAATGGCAGAGAAGCACCTGAAAAAATGTTCAACATCCTTAATCATCAGGGAAATGCAAATCAAAACAACCCTGAGATTCCACCTCACACCAGTCAGAATGGCTAAGATCAAAAATTCAGGTGACAGCAGATGCTGGCGAGGATGTGGAGAAAGAGGAACACTCCTCCATTGTTGGTGGGATTGCAAGCTTGTACAACCACTCTGGAAATCAGTCTGGCGGTTCCTCAGACAATTGGACATAGTACTACCGGAGGATCCAGCAATACCTCTCCTGGGCATATATCCAGAAGATGTCCCAACCGGTAAAAAGGACACATGCTCCACTATGTTCATAGCAGCCCTATTTATAATAGCCAGAAGCTGGAAAGAACCCAGATGTCCCTCAACAGAGGAATGGATACAGAAATTATGGTACATTTACACAATGGAGTACTACTCAGCTATTAAAAAGAATGAATTTATGAAATTCCTAGACAAATGGATGGACCTGGAGGGCATCATCTTGAGTGAAGTAACACAATCACAAAAGAACTCACACAATATGTATTCACTGATAAGTGGATATTAGCCCAAAACTTAGGATACCCAAGATATAAGATACAATTTGCTAAACGCATGAAACTCAAGAAGAATGAAGACCAAAGTGTGGACACTGTGCACCTTCTTAGAATTGGGAACAAAACACCCAGGGAAGGAGTTACAGAGACAAAGTTCGTAGCTGTGATGAAAGGATGGACCATTTAGAGACTGCCGTATCCAGGGATCCATCCCATAATCAGCTTCTAAACGCTGACACCATTGCATACACTAGCAAGATTTTGCTGAAAGGACCCAAATATAGCTGTCTCTTGTGAGACGATACCGGGGCCTAGCAAACACAGGAGTGGATGTTCACAGTCAGCTATTGGATGGATCACAGGGCTCCCAATGGAGAAGCTAGAGAAAGTACCCAAGGAGCTAAAGGGATCTGCAACCCTATTGTTGGAACAACATGATGTACTAACCAGAACCCCGGAGCTCTTGTCTCTAGCTGCATATGTATCGAAAGATGACCTAGTCGGCCATCAATGGAAAGAGAGGCCCATTGGACTTGCAAACTTTATATGCCCCAATATAGGGAATGCCAGTGCCAAAAGAATGGGAATGGGTGGGTAGGGAAGTGGGGGGCGCTATGGGGGACTTTTGGGATAGCATTGAAAATGTAATTGAGGAAAATATGTAATAAAAATATTAAAAATTAAAAAAAAAACACAAGGATATCAATAAAAAAATCTATTATCAGCATTAAGGAAAATGTTCAAGCTGATTGACCATTAATTATTATGCATGAATTGTATTTAAAAAAATCAAAGAAAAGCATATGCTAATGAATATTGAACAAAAAGACTGCATATCTTCATTTTTTCATTTTAATTTTGTTTCACTCGGTGTGCGTGTGTCCCTACATTTTATGCAGATGTATAAAAATATCAATGTCTCGATGACATGAACAAAGTAAAACTGTCCTGAGGGAGAAAGAGGAAAGAAAAGAAAGGATAATGCTATTGAGAGGCAGAGATAGGCCCAATATACAGTACATGCATATATGAAAATCACACACACACACACACACACACACACACACACTTACTTGTGCAATAGCAGTAAGGTACTCCACAGATAAAAGAACTTGCTGTATAGTATGATTACCTGAACTCAATCCCTGGGACCCATGGTGGAAGCTAAGACGTGAAACATGTTGTGACACATATGTGCACATACACTGACAACGAAAACTTTGAAAATTAAAAAGCATTTGCAGATGGAGGTACAGGCACTGGGAGTTGGAAATGAGGTACCCCCAATGTTCAATTGCATCGAAAAACCCCAGATTGAGCTAAGATCATGTATTCTATTAAAGTGTGGCACGTTTAAAAATTTTTTTAATATGCAAGTATGCATGGCATAAATCACAACAATATTAGGTTAAAATATCAAATTGCTGGTTCTTTAGCTTAGTTGAAGGAAGGAAAGAAACAATCCAAGAGAGAGAAAATGGAGAAGCAAACTAAAAAAATTATGAAGGGAAACAGAAGGCATCCAAATTAAGACACAGAGTGAAAGAAAATGGGCTAGGGGTGCATACTTGAAGGAGGAAAACACTTTAGACCCTTTGCTTTGGTTTGAAGTTTATTTTGTCAAATATTAAAATGGCTATGCCAGGTTGCTCCCTAGCTTTATTTGCTTAGAGTATTTTTTCATCTATCCTAAGGTGATGTCTATCCTTGATGTTAAGGTGCATTTCTTAAGTGCAGCTGAAGGATACATCCTATTTAAACATCCCATCTGTTAGTCTGTGGTTTTTTACTGGGGAATTGAGACAATTGATGTTGAGAGTTACCTATGAACAATGATTGTCGATTCCTGTTATTTTGATTTTATTGTTGTGTTGTATGCATGCTTCCCTCTTTTGACTTTGCTGGTCTAGGATTATTTATTCCCTACCTTTTCAGGGTAATAGTTAACCTGGCTAGATTGGGGTTTTCCTTCTAGCACCTTCTATAGAGCTAAATTTTTAGATAGATATTGATTCAATTTTGTGTTATCATGTAATAACTTATTTCTTTCATCTATAGTGGTTGAAAGTTTCACTGGGCTTAGAACTCTGGTCTAGCATTTGTGGTCTCTTAGTCTGCAGCACATCTGCCCAGGCTCTTGTGGCTTTTAGAGTCTCTATGGAGAATTAACATGTAATTCTAATAGGTCTGTCTTTAAATGTTACTTGGCCTTTTCCCCTTGCAGCTTTTAATATACTTTTCTTGTTCTCTATGTTTAGTGACTTAGTTAATACATACCGAGGGGGCATTCTTTTCTAGTCCAGTCTATTTCATAGTCTGTATGCTTCTTTTACTTTGTTAGGTCTCTTGTTCATGTTAAGGACATTTTCTTCTATAATTTTGTCGAGAATGCTTTCTTTGCTTTTGACCTGAATTTCTTCTCCTCCTTCCTCTACACTTTACTGTTCTTATATTTGTTATTTTTGTAGAAATATCTTATATTTCTTGATTACTTTCTTCCAGGATTTTCTTTCTTTCTTCCTATCTTTTTCTTCCCCCTGCACTCTTTTTTTTCCTCTCTCTCTCTCTCTCTCTCTCTTGGATTTAACATTTTCCTTGATCTATTCCTTCTATCATCTCTTCAATGCCTGAGAATCTCTATCTGTTGTAGTCTGTTGTTAAGATCTGCCTCTCAGGGATTTTTTGAGTTCCTACATTTTACACTTCCCAATCTCTCAGTTTAGGTTTTCTTTACTTATTCTGTTTTCACTTTCAGATCTTGAACTGTGTTTTATCCATTTCCTTCCACAGTTTGTGTTTTCACAAATTTCTTTATTTTTCTCTTTAAGGACCTCTATCATATTGTAAAGGCTGTTTTATGGTCTTTTTTATTCTTGTTCTTCAGCCATCTTGGAATATTCAGGGCCTTCAGTGATAGTGTTGATGGCTCTAATAGAGATTTTAATGTCCTAGCTGTTAATGGTTGTGTTTTTATGCTGGTGTGTAGGTATCTGGGATTGGGAAGATGTCAGGAGCCATAAAGGGACAAGCTGATAACTATCAGGTGATCATCCTGAAATGGCCTGCTTTGGATTATTATATAAAATGTGACAGGTGCTCACTTATTAAGCAAGGCTGTAAGGGATTCATTTTAGGAAAGATTCCTGCTGTTAATATGCTTTCCCTGTTATTATTAAACATATATATATATATATATATACATATACAGATATATATATGTATATATATATATATCAATCACTAAGTAGTAGCACACCCCTTTAGAGCAGATCTCTGTCTTGTAATTATGCTATATAGATAAATAGATGACTTAAGTCTTTATGATGATTCTATAAGAATTCCTAAACTTATATCAGTGATCGTTAAGCTCATTAATAGTGGGACTGCTATTAGGTCCTTTCTGATAGTCAAAACTGGGATGAGAACTCTGCTAGTCTCCCAAATGTCACCAGTTAATTGCTCTTAGATAGTAACCAGACTTTCTCCTACTGAGAACACATTCCAAGAGGTTGTAAAACAATTAACCAAAGGTCAAAATAAGGGAACTAATGATTTATTACAGGTGCTAGGACAGAAGATAAAATATTGACGGGGTTTATCTATACAAAACTCCACTTATGGGCTGGAGAGATGGCTCAGCGGGGAAGAGCACCGACTGCTCTACCGAAGGTCCTGAGTTCAAATCCCAGCAACCACATGGTGACTCACAACCATCTGTAATGACATCTGACGCCCTCTTCTGGTGTGTCTGAAGTCAGGTACAGTGTACTTATGTATAATAATAAATAAATCTTTTAAAAAAAACTTCACTAATAAGTTAGTTATGGTTTTAAACCTTCAGTGAACCTGTGGAGCTGAGACAGGTGATGGATGTTTAGCTAGATAATCACTCCTAATGGATACGCATGTAAACATTCTCTGTTTTAAACTTCTACTGCAATTTATGATTTGATATTTTTGTGTGAACGTGTGATGAACTTTGTAACATGTGATCATGTATTCTGAAAGATGTTTAAGTGCTGAGGACAAAGAGAAGAGTCAGAACTGTAGTGAGAGGAATGGAGGTGAGAAGAATTGATCTCAGAAGAAGTTTTTAGACAGAACACATTTTAGACAGAACTGAACTCAAGAAGAACTTTGAAGTATAGGCATAGCTTTCAGAGAAAAGGCATTGAGAGCAAGAGCATTGTTGTGGCTTCAGAGCAGGAGGAAAGAACAAGAATAGAAGGAGAGCCAGGCGTGGTAGTGCACGCTTTAATCCCAGCACTCGGGAGGCAGAGGCAGGCAGATTTCTGAGTTTGAGGCCAGCCTGGTCTACAAAGTGAGTTCCAGGACAGCCAGGGCTACACAGAGAAACCCTGTCTCAAAAAAAAAAAAACCCACAAACAAACAAACAATCAAAACCAACAGAAATATCTTGGGGGCAATGTCACATAATGTCACTTGGGTTTACATGCGGACTCTCTCATCTCTGGGACAACCAGGTTTTGGGGGCCTGCACTTAACATTACACTATTGTAGTGTTATAATCAAGCAAAAGATTATTGCCCCAATCCCTTTGGTTGGGGTGAATGGCTCTGGATATGTTAGGAATTATAGATATGTTTAACTTTAAGGGATAGTTTGCAAATGTTGTAGCTTTGGACAGGGAGGAAACTAGAGAGCTTAGACTCAGAGATTTCTACCTTTCCTTTCTCCTTCTCTATCCTTCTTTCTTAAGTAAAGTAAAAGGGATTGGAAGAGAAAAGGAGGAATATAGTAATATCATAGAAATTAGAAGAATAGATGAATAGGAATAGGTTGTCAAATTTACTCTTAAACAAAACATTGTATAGCCATAATCATACATTGATAGAAATCTTTATAATTGATGTAAAATTAAAGTTATAATTTCTTACATTGGTACATTATTTGAAAATTGATATAGGATTAAGGTTTTCATTGGTATAAATCTGTATATAGATACAAAATTAGAAATTAATAATGTTACTCTTAGGCATTGTTCCTATGCAACTAATTTAAGAGTACAAGGCTTTGACCCAGTCCTTCTAATAGCTGTTATTACAACCTGTTTAGGATGACTAGTAACACAAGTTAAGGACCAGATAGCAAAGTCATGGTTATGTTAGATTATGATTCAATTATAATGAAGTATTTTCAATTTATTCAAATAGAATGACTAAAAGTGGTTAAGGTTTAACCGTTCAGATATACTTTACATAGATAGGTAGTGTGACATTGAATAGTATTTCATTATTAAGGATCATTTGACCATGAAATACGTCTGCTCCTGACAGCTCCCCCTTTATGGTTCAAAGAAGATATTGAGCATCTTTACCTACAGAAAGGGTTGCATATCATGGCAAGGTAGCCATGGGAAACAAATTGCCTTTATCATCTGCAGACAAAATACTGCCCAAAACAGACAAACAGATGTGAGATAGTCGAATGGTAAGCTCTGCCAAGATAGGGTAAGCTAGTCCTGGTTCCTGCTTGATTTCAAGGTCTGACAGATGATTCTGGGCCAAAAGGATGAAGACAGATACTACAACGTTATGAGAAATTAGGGGCTGTCCAGGTAGTTAAATGTCTCTACAAACTGTTTACGTTTTAAAAGCTATGTTTTGTGCTTCTTATATACCCAGGTGGTGTTTAATTTATTCTTGGATTTCTAACAGGATTGTAGACTAGTTATAGTCTCATAAGAAAACTTAAGTTGTTTAGTATTGAGAGATATGATATAGGATGAAAGGATGGTTTTCAGATGGTAATGTAAACTAAAATCAAAACATAATTCTGGTATAGAATTGTAAACTATCTAAGTTAGGATAGATGGTAGAGTGCTTCATCACGTGTTTGACTGTGTGTGTGTGTGTGTGTGTGTGTGTGTGTGTGTGTGTGTGTTTGGTGTGTGTTTGTGTGTGTTTATGTGTGTATTTGACTGGTCAAACAAAGGCATTAGCCAAAGATTGGTCAGGGGAAGGAAAAGATAGGAAGAGAGATCTCAGAGGAGGGAGAAAGAGGGGGTGGAAGGAAGATGAAGCAGAATAAAGTGGCCCAGAGAAGCCACAAGTAGCAAGGGGAATAAAGTCAGTCTTCCACTAGCAGCCTTTGGATGAAGACATAGAACTCTCAGCTCTGCCTAAGCCATGACAGCCTGGATACTGCCATGTTCCCTCTTTGATGATAATGGACTGAACCTCTGAACCTGTAAGCCAGCCCCAATTAAATGTTGTTGTTTTTTTTTTTTTTTTAATAAGACTTGCCTTGGTCATGGTGTCTGTTCACAGCAGTAAAACCCTAACTAAGACAGAAGTTAGTCATTCCCCATAGCTGGGGAATAAATTAATATAGTGATAGATATGCCCAATCTACACATATAGCTTATAAGTTTAATAACTGGTTATGTGGTTTTTTTCTACAGAACCATTGGGGTAAGAAATTACCACAACATCCCAGGGAGAGCCAGCTTGTGTTGGGTGTGGAACAAAGCAACAAACTGGACAAGGGAGATTAGTATAGGACGATAGATGGGATCCATGAGATGGAGAACAGGGGAGAATGAGAGGCTGCAGCAGGTGTTCTGTAGCAACACTAGATATGAGACTTAGGAATTTGATTTGCAGGAGCAGAAGGCAAAGTGAACATCTGCAGTTAGCTTACCTGCTTTCCTGCATAGGGAATGTATTAGTGTTTTCTTTCTTTTGTTTTTGTTTTTTGTTTCCTCTTCTTCATTTGTTTTTGTTTGGTTGGTTGGTTTTTGAGACAGGTTTTCTCTAGTGTATTAGTGTTTTCAAAATCAAATTGCTTGATTAAAGTATCTGGGGTATGAGAAAGGACCACCCATTTTCTTAATTCTTTTGTTTGGAAATCAAGAAATTCAAATAAAACTTCTGAAGGGCCCTGTTACTCTCCACCCCCAGGGTTTCTGTGGGTACCTATGGATATTCTCAAACTCACTTTATTGATCAGAATGGCCTTCAACTCAGAGATCTGCCTGCCTCTGTCTCTCAAGTGCTGGGATTAGAGGCATGTGCCAGCATCCCAGGGTAGTGCCCTGAATAATTTTAACAAAGAATGGGTAGTCTCTCCAGGCTAAGGCAAATTTTGATATGCATGCTGTGCAGACAGATGCAGGGAGTCATGAAATGACTGGTCTGGCTGCCTTGAGAGGCATGTGTTAGAGGATTTTCAAGTTAGAGTCCTTGGCTCCTCTGAAGTGCAAACTTAAGGGTTCTTTGGAAAGTCAGTTGTATTAGCTGGTGTTTTTCTGGGGAAAACACATGAAGGAGTGTTTTCTTGAAGTGGAGACAAGTGAAAGACTAGTGCAGACTTGTGAAGGGACATTTAGCTGAAGCAGACACAGGTCAAAGGATGCTCTGCTAAAGCAAGCATGTGAAAAGACACATGTTGAAGGATTCTTTGCTAAAGACAGGCATGTATTAGTCTGTTTTACATTGTGTAATTGAACTGCACTTGTTGGGGTTCCATAGAAAGAAATGCACCAAAAAACTTCTGGTGTTGTGCTTCAGTTTCTTGCTGCTTCTACAGACTTGGGCTGAGTGGAGGAGTGATGTCAGCTGAGTCAGACACACATGCTGAGGTAAGGCACATGCTGAGGCAAGACACATGGAGGACATGTGATGTTTGGAGTGCATAAACAGGACTCAATGGACAGTGAAGGAAGCTGAGCTTAGTTTGCTTATAGAGCTAGCTGTGCAGCGCTTCTTGGTCTTGCATCTTCACTAATCTTCACTTCCATGAGAGAAGCACAGTAGAGAATTTCTCCTGGCATACCTCAGGGTCCCTCCTGCTGACTTATGCTGAGGCTGACAGCATGCCTGACTCTGCTAGGTAGTGCTACCACTCCTGATTTGTGTTTGCTATCCCGACTCTACCGAACTGGACTGCTGATGTATCTGTGAAGTGTTTGCGAGTGGATGGAGCTGCCTCTACTGACCTATGAACTGAACTGCTGATTTCCAAACAACACACATGGGAGTTGTTACAAATAACCATTTCTAAACAGGTCCACTTCCCCCATATCCTTTCTTTCCCATTACCTCTGGTAGGTGATGGGCTAAAAGGAAGGTTAAAACATTTAAGAACCATCATTAAAAATAGGTTTAAAAAAATTAAAGTTACACTCCTGCTTTTTAGTTCCTGAGAAACATTCCTGGCTGTTCTGGACCTTGGTGTGTAGACCAGGGTGGCTTAAAACTTATGCCTGTCTTTGCCTCCTGCATGCTGGGATTAAAGGTGTGTGCCAGCACTCCACCCAGTCACCAGCTCTTGAGAAGCTTCACTTCATACAGGTCATGGCGCTGGACCTGCTTCTACCATGTGGCTCACTAAGAAATAATGCCACTCTTGTCTTCCCACTCAAGGGGTTCTGATCACTACTTCCATTCTAATATCTGTGAACCAAATTGTTCTTCTCCCCTAATGTTGTTTTACTGTTTTCTTTTGTCATTTGGACATTAGTGTTGAAATTAGAGACTTTATGAATACCTAAGTAAGTTGCAAAAGTTAAAATATGTACATGAATGAAAATCAATAACTGACATCTCAAAATTATCATAATATTTTCTAAATTTAGAAAAATACAAGGAACATCTATCACATTAAAGAAACGTAAAAGTTAATTCTTTTTTTTAAATATTTTTTATTACGTATTTTTCTCAATTACATTTCCAATGCTATCCCAAAAGTCCCCCATGCCCTCCCCCCCACTCTCCTACCCACCCATTCCCACTTTTTGGCCCTGGCGTTCCCCTGTACTGGGGCATATAAAGTTTGCAAGTCCAATGGGCCTCTCTTTCCAGTGATGGCCGACTAGGCCATCTTTTTTTTTTTTTTTAATATTTTTTATTAGGTATTTTCCTCATTTACATTTCCAATGCTATCCCAAAAGTCCCCCATACCCTCCTCACCCACTCCCACTTTTTGGCCCTGGCGTTCCCCTGTACTGGGGCATATAAAATTTGCAAGTCCAATGGGCCTCTCTTTCCAGTGATGGCCGACTAGGCCATCTTTTGATACATATGCAGCTAGAGTCAAGAGCTCTGGGGTACTGGTTAGTTCATAATGTTGTTCCACCTATAGGGTTGCATATCCCTTTAGCTCCTTGGGTACTTTCTCTAGCTCCTCCATTGGGGGCCCTGTGATCCATCCAAGGGTATAGCTGGTTAAAACAATTGAGTCCAATAGGTGAGAAAGTTGGAGACAAGGCTTAATAATAATCTACTATGTATGTATCTGATAATTCCTAGTTATCCAGCAGGTGTTGGGAGAAATGTGCTTTGAAATTCTATAGCCCAAGCTCTTAAACTAAATTAGTCCTCAATGGCTATATAAGAGTTATATAGGATAGATGATCTTTTAACCTTAGCTAGGATGGGAGGGACAGTCTCTCTAAATTGTTTAGTGAATTGTGATCAGAATAGAAGTGCTCTCCAATGATTTCCATATCCTCAGGAACAGACCATGCTGGTGTGATATAAATTAGAAAGAACAGAACATCCTATAGGACACATGTAAGGATCCATTATTCCCAGAGCCAGGTCTTCTGACCTCCAGAGTCACTTGAGTTAGTAAAGTGGTGCCCTTCTAACTGTTGAGTATATGGTACGTATCTCTTTCAGTGACCTGGAGGTGAAAGACCCACAATGTGAGGACTCCCCCACATTCTGACTCAGGAGAGGCGACACCCCAAATCACTCACAAGAAATGGTCTTGCTGCAAATTGCAAGAGGATTTTTATTCAAGAGCACTCTTTGGCCCACGGTCATACACCATGCAGGGGTAGAGGACCATGGCGCCTCGAGTAGCTGGGTAAGGGGGTATTTAAAGGAAGAAACCACAACTCAAGGAAGTGGGGAGGGCATTGTTGGAAAATATCAAAGATACCAGTTAAGAGTCACAAGGAAGTGCAAAGTCACAAGTGTCACAAGGAATACCTGGTAATTGTGTGGGTTATTTCTCAAAACAGTTTCTAAGAGCCCCTAACAATAGCACATTCTTTGAATTAACACTCTTTGAACCCAGGAAGCGTGGAGGAATGTCACTATCTGTTTTATGATTAGCATACCTTGGAGCATTGAGTCACAAAGGTCACATTCCCAAGCCTGGGCCTAAAGGCCTAGAATTTTGTTTTTACGTTTTACTTTTTCAGAGGCTTGTAGGAATGTCCATAAACATCTCGTAGAAGCCCCAAAACACAGGAGCAGCTCCTAGTTCTGGTAGATCTCATTGCAAGTTTCATAAAATATCTGCTCTTGATGTTGCACTGCAGCCAGGTTCTGCTTCTTAGGGAAGTTTGCACAGGTGACATTTGAAATCCACAATCAATCATAATTGAGATTTTCAGAACTTAGTCTAAATGGACACATCTACAAAACACGTTTGCACTTAAGACCCAGAGAACATCCCAGAAGAAGGGGCAGAAAGACACACACACACACACATATATATATAATATATATATATATATAAAATATTGTATACAATATTTTATGAAAATATGCAAGCCATAAAAATTAGGACAAAGTCATGAATTTGAATGAAAGCAGATATATGGAAGGTTTGAAGAAGGAAACGTAAGGCAGGAATGCTGGAATCAAAGTAGAATCTAAAAGAATAAATAATGATGGACAAGATCTTTCCTGGGTTGAGAGTTTAGTATTATAAGAAGCAGAATTTTCTTTATGTGACTTAAAAGGAATTAGTCTGTATGACTAGAGATTTTTTTCTGCTGCTTAAAAAAAAAAAAAAAAAAAAAAAAAAAAAAAAAAAAAAAAAAAAAAAAAACCTTTTCTGAAACAAAATAACAGCATTGGTTTTAAAAGCAGCATTATCAGACATGTAAAGAGTCTAAAGCTTCCTGTGTACCACCTCAGGACAGTGACAGGTGATTATCAATGAAGTCACCTGCTAAATGCTTAATGCTGTTGACTAGATGTGAGAGAAATCCCATCAGCAAAGGCAGTATCTAGCTGAGTCTACCAGAAGCCTCTCCAAACCAAACCAGAAATCTGTGTTTGTAACAGGGAATAGTCAGACTACATAGAGTCCAGGTGCTGGAAAGTTAAAAACAAAGCTAGCAACCAGATTCCTGGGGAACTCTATTACCCTGTCCAGACTCTGGGGTGAGCATTTCATTAATTGCAAACATAGAGTATAAGTGTCTGGTATCAGTGATCTCAGGTCTAGGCAGAGTGCAGCCATTCTCTGTGCTCCAAGAAGTGAAGATTGGTTGGTGGGCAGTGTGCTGGCCTGGCTCAGGTTGCCATTGAGGAGCAAGTAGACATAGGTATTAAAGGCACTAGTGGCTGCTGCTTTAGGTCCTCAGGAGGGGAGGATGGCAGTGCCATACTTAGGTATACACTATAAAGGGGACATCACAGATGGGGTGTGAATATATGAGGGCATATGGAATAGCAGGACCCATATTGTGGCCTAGAACTATGGTAGCAAGGGAGAGGGAGAGGGAAAGGGAGAGGGAGAGGGAGCAAGTGAGCTTGGCTTCTGGGTGCAGTGGCCAGCCCCTTGGGAAAATGCACTAGTGTATATAGATCTTCTGACTAACCAGGGCCATGAGCATCAAATGCAGTGTGTGTTGTAGTAAATATTTAATCATCAGTTGGGGGTTTCTATACATTCTTTGATTATTCAGTTTCCAGATAAAAGACAAAACTTTTATATTCATAAGAAGGTTTAATCCACACTAGAGCTGGGCAGATATATAATAATATCCACTTCTCTGCTGTTGCGCCCACCTCATCCGGCAAGGAAAACGCAACACAGTAGAATTCTTCTCAACAGCTTTATTGCAGGAATACCTTCATGCTATGGGAACCCCAGGAACCCAGGGAGGACTCCTTATATACACCCCAGCACAGGGAAAAGCTTTGTGTCCTCTTGGGATTGGTCAGTCTGCTGGCACCTTAATTTGCATGCACCTGCTCAGGAGGGGTTGGCACTGATTTGGACTAGCGCCTGCACAGTTGTGTTGTTTACAGCCATGGTGTACCAGAAACCGGCGCCATCTTTTAGGCATCGGCTGCCTACATCTCCCCGTGTTTTGCTTAATAATATGATGCTGGACTAGGTCTGGGCAAGCCTGTCCATCAGCCATGGCTCCTGTCTTAGGTTGATCCTTTCATGTCACAGCCTTGCCCGTCATAGGGTTACCCTAACGCCTCCAGGCACCATGTCTTAGGTTGGTCTGTGCATAAGGAAAGTTGCCCATCACTGGATACCGTGGATCTGTGTGACTACAACTGCCAGGCGACCTAGGGCAAATTCTTAATTTTTTAAAGAGGCCAGCTAAACATTGGGAGATGTGCCATCTTTAATCGCCATCAATGCTTGGTACACCACTGCCTTATACTGAGCGTGCTCTCGTTTGAGTCGACACAATAGCCAGATACAAAAGACACAACCCAGGAGGACCACTGCCCGCCAGTCCAACATTCCCGCCCATTCCTTAAAGAATGAGAAGGCTTTGGTGATCCAGGAGGTGAAGTCCCCCAAGGTGAGGGGTCCAGTCGAGTGTTGTTGAGTTTGGCAATCTGGAGGAGCAGCTTTCTGGACAACTGCTCCCTTTAGCCAACCAATTTCCTTTAAGGTACTCAGATAAGAGGCAACTCTATTCAAGAGACTGAGAGAAATTAGCTTGTACAACTTTATACAATTCTTCAACCTGTTCTTGAACTAAGTCTATTAAATAAGAGAGAGTTCCATCTGCTTTGATATGACTGAGGAGGCATACATGAAAAAATGTGGTCTCAGCTTTTGCTACAAGTGTATTCATCAGAGTTTGGAGGACAATAATAGATGTCCCAAGTATAATTATGTTGTGGGCAATATTGACCATCTCTATCCTAATTTCTTGGTAATGAACTCATTCTCAAACAGAAGCAAAGATTTGAGGAAAAGAGGTTCAAATTGGACCACTCATGAGTAGCACCAATGGGCATAGGTGGCAAATATTTCCAAATCTACTATAGGCACAAAGGTGGGAAGTTTTAAAACCACAGCAGTATACCCTGTCAACATTCTGCTAAAAAACATGTCCTTCCGGAACTATTACAATCTATATCTCTGTGCAGGGGAGCAATTTTCGCGTCAGCCTTTCTGGTACCCAAATCTGGTGTTCTTGACCCTGTGGAAAAACACAAACAGCTCCCCTGGATCTCGAAATAACCAGATCGGGGCTATACCTTTTTCCAGTTAAGACATCTTTCCATTTGACATCCTGTTAAGGATAGGCGAGGTCATGGCATGCCTATCTGCAGCCGAATGAACATGTTCGTCCAGAATTTAAAA
The DNA here is from genome assembly GCF_978045245.1 of Mus caroli. Taxonomy (NCBI): domain Eukaryota; kingdom Metazoa; phylum Chordata; class Mammalia; order Rodentia; family Muridae; genus Mus; species Mus caroli. The sequence goes on along the minus strand of NW_028227270.1, from coordinate 117,115,536 downwards.
ATTTAAAGTAAAGAGGGCTAAAGATAATTGTTCTTTGGGTGGCCGGCCATCGGCGATTCCCCCTTTTTGTTTTTGTAAGAGTTCTTTTAAGGTTCGATGTGCTCTTTCCACAATGCCTTGGCCCTGTGGATTGTAGGGAAGGCCAGTAGAGTGACTAACCTGCATTATTTTGCAAAAGGTTTGGAATGATTTTGATGTATATGCGGGGCCATTATCAGTTTTTAAACTATCTGGCTTTCCCCAAGCTGCCCAGGCTTCTAGGCAATGGCCAACCATGTTGCGGGATTTCTCACTGGACATGGGGGAGGCAAAAATAACACCTGAACAGGTGTCAATTGAAAGATGAACATATTTTAATCTTCCAAATGTTGAGACATGAGTAACATCCATTTGCCACAGTTTTAAAGGGATCAACTCGTGAGGGTTAATACCAACATGAGGAGGGTGGTGAAATTGTACACACTGTGGGCATCGTAACACCACATCTCATGCTGAGGCTCGAGAGATATCAAATTTCTGCTGAAGTGTGGCAGCAGGAACATGATACAATTAATGAAAATCTTTTGCAAGCTCCAGTGGGGTAGAATGAAAAATAAATTCCATGCGAGTGCTAGCGTCCACTAAGGCATTTCTTTCAGCCATAGGGCCTGGCAAGGTAGAGTAAGCTCGAATATGTTGAATAAAGAATTTATGTGTTCTTTTCCAAATTATTTTTTGTAACTCTAATAAGATGGTACACACAGGGCTGGTGGGTCTAATGGGTCCTGCAATTTCTAATGCACGCACTGCATTTACTACATAAGCCGAATCAGAGACTAGATTAAAAGATTCCTTAAAAGCTTTGAATACTTCCAACACAATTTTACATTCAGTAAGTTGTGGGGTGCCAGGATTGTATTGAAAAAGAACGGGTTTTTGAGAATTAACTACATAGGCACTAACACCTGTTTTAGAACCATCTGTATAAATATCCAATGCACCCGATATGGGTTAGATGCTGTGACTTTGGGGAAAATCACTGGATGTTCACTAAAAAATTGTAGCAAAGGATCTTTGGGATAATGATTATCTAATTCCCCATCAAAACTACAGTGCAATATGGCCCAATCATCTATCAAAGAACTTAGGATCTGTATTTGATTAGCATTATAAGGTGTAATGATTTTCTGAGGGGATGCTCCAAAATGTTGAATACGCGATTTAATGCCCAAAATCGCTAATTGAGCTACAGCAATGGGATCATTTTCAAGGGTTTTATTGGGAGACACATGAGGATGAATCCACAATAGAGGACCTGACTGCCACAACACTCCTGTTGGTTGACGGAATGTCTTCAAAACGCATAGGAGGATGTCCTCTCCTTCTTTCCATCTATACAGCTTGGCCTTTTCTAAACACCTTTCTACCTTTTCTAATGCTACTCGGGCCTCAGGGGTGAGAGCAGTATCTGGCAAACGCCTCAAATTGTGCAACCACAAAAGCTGCACCCACCCCATAAGTATGGACTGATTCTGCCAGTTGCTTAATAGTTTTGAAATCCACTGGCTCATGATACCGTTGTCTCTAGCCATCTAAGAAGACAGGGAAAGTCAGTCCAACTTCCTTCCAAACCTCTGGGTAAAATGAGGTACCTTGTTTACCAGCTTTTGTGGATTCCTTTTTTCCTGTATACTCAGGGTTAAAAGGTGGAGTGGTCGGCACTTTCGATTTTACTCTTTTGCCAGCTGACCCCCCTTTTTTTTAAAGGATTGGTTTTGTATGACCAATCTGGATCATACCTATCCCTCTCATACGAGCTGCCTCTTCTTCTAGGTCAGCTTCCTCATCTTTATCAAGCTCTGAGTCACTGGAGTCAGAACTTGCTGAACTTACTGTTAAGTATTTTAATGAGGGATATATTTTTGCTATTTCCTTTTCTTTCTCATTATTTCATTTTCCTTTTGAATTTTCCTTTTCTCCCTTCTCCTTGTCTCTCTTTTTCACCCCTTTTCTTTCTTTTGCTTATGTGTTTTCTATCTTCCTCTGACATACTTTCTTGTTGTTCCTTGAGAATTTTCTGACCTGCCTTAACTTCTTCTATCAAACAAAAGCAGAGGCCAGAAATTACAAAAAACGAAACAAGGATAAGAGCTACCCACACTGGGTCCACGGGCGAGAAAAATATATCCCCCCTTTTAACCGGGGATCAATTTGGGAGACTTACCAGTACCTCCGTTCCTCAGCTGAAGAGATCTGAATCCACTAGATCCTCTGGTCCCAGTGCGAGCCACCAATTTGTTGCGCCCACCTCATCAGGCAAGGAAAACGCAACACGGTCAGATTCTTCTCAACAACATTATTGCAGGAACGCCTAGATGCTATGGGAACCTCAGGAACCCAGGGAGGACTCCTTATATACACCCCAGCACAGGGAAAAGCTTTGTGTCCTCCTGGGTTTGGTCAGTCTGCTGGCACCTTAATTTGCATGCACCCACTCGGGAGGGGTTGGTGCCAGATTTGGGCTAGCACCTGCACAGTTGTGTTGTTTACAGCCACAGTGTACTGGAAACCAGCACCATCTTTTAGGCATCGGCTGCCTACACTCTGCAAATAATCCCACAATATGTCTTGTCATATTCATCTAGACTGCTCTTACTCCAACTGGCCAATCCTCATGGCCGTATTTTCAAGATTCCTACCCCATGTCCTTTTCTCCTTTCTCTACCTTCTTCTCTTTCCCCTTGTGGTTCTGCCTCGGTCCACAAGGATAACAGTATTTTCCTTCTTGCCTGAAGACAGACTCATTTGTGGGGCATTGTGAATGAATGTACTGTCCTATACTATCACAGCGGTTTTCTAAATGTTCTTGAACACAAGCAGAATGGTTTTTGACCATGGTAACTTTAGCCTACACTGCATGCTTCATTTCCCTGTTGGCTGACAGAGCCAACAATTTCAGATGCCTCCATTGAAAAGTGAATTTCAGATTGAATTTAAGCTTCTAGTGTAATGTTTTGTCACTTACAGGGTCATTAGGTAGCTCAGGACAAATTTTTTTTATTAACATCTTTCTGCATCTTTCTCATATGCAGGCCCCTTTGCATATGAGGGTTATGTATGCCTCTTAACAAAACCCTTTACAGCATGTGAATTTTTGCAAATGTTTCAAATTGAGAAATTGAGTGTGGAGAATTCCAAGAACTTGTAACATAAAACAAAAAGATAAGGATAAGGATGATCTTTTAAAACCTCAGCAGTGATCACAACTGGACAGATTTTTTTTTTAAATCCCTTGCCCTTTTTTTTTTTGTATAGGAGGCATCACATCTCTCCTGAAAGTGTCAGAAAGGGATGCTAACCACATCCTCTAAGCCAAGTCATTTCCCTCTCCCACCAGATACCTCACACACACACACACACACACATATTTTCATGCTTGCGTTCATCTACCTCCAGAGTTAGCCTTTTCCCAAGCCCTTCTTTGCAGCTCATCATCTTAAAAGTCATCAAGGGCATTCTAAATCAGTCCCATGCTTTGAATTTCTCTGACCTCTCTCCATCTGTTACCAGCCATAAAGAATGCTCTGCTTTTAAAGAAGTGTAATGAGGCTGAGCCTAGTTGTATGACCTCCCTTTTGATTATCTCAACATCAAGTCATTATTATTTTTAAACACATCTTCAAAACTTCCCTTGGCAATAACATAATATGATCATGGGTTGAAAATATGATAAAAATCCAAGACCTAAGTTATAGCTATCCAGCAGCCACAGAGAACTGGGTACACCTGAAAGGGAAGCTGGGAATGAAAAAGGACGGGTAGGCAAGAGAAGAATGAAGTCAAGACAAAGATTTCTGATCAAGGTTCAAAATTTAATTTTTGCGGGGCGTAGTGGCGCACACCTTTAATCCCAGCACTTAGAGTTAGAGGCAGGTGAATTTCTGAGTTCGAGGCCAGCCTGGTCTACAAAGTAAGTTCCAGGACAGCCAGGTCTACACAGAGAAACCCTGTCTCAAAAAAAAAAAAAAACAAAAACAAATAAAATAAAATAAAAACCAAAAGAACAAAGTTTAATTTTCAGCTCTGCATTTACATAGGCAAAACCTACAGATCCGGTCTTTTGTTTTAGCTGGATTGAGTTGCAAAGCAAGCTCAGCAGGCTGTCAACTACTCAAAGCTCAGGTGGGAAAATGCAAATGAGATGAGGTCAGGTGCCAACTCCAGCCAGGTTGTTAAACCTTTGGAGGTTTGTTTAACCTATTCAAGGCTGGGGGAAGGGTACAATTCCCCTTTTTATTTTTTAAAGATGAGCTGGATGGGGGCACAAGATTTACTTGTTCTCCACAATCCCTAAGAAAATGTGACTCTCATCCAGTAGAAAATTTGGGGGCAATGACTATCAGCTGGATATGCACAAAACCAAAACTAGAAGAGAAACAACTCAAGGAGCAGGACATCTCAACCTCAGCACTATTGGCATTTGAGGTCTGATGCTGGGATGGGTTCCTTGGCATGTGACTTATGTTGTTGCATAAGGCCTTACACCCAGAGGATCTCTAACACTTGCTTCAAGGGCTCCATTGTCATTATTTTAAAATTCTTAATGGTCTTTAAACTTGTAAGTGAAATACAGGAGGACAAAAGAGTTATGTCTGTGAGCAGGGCACATGCCTGATAGTCATGGCCATGGTCTTCACTACCCTGTTTGAAGGCTAGTGTTTCAGTGTCTTATGAGCACAGAATTCTATTGGACCCATGGTACATGAAAGTTCAGTGACAATAAGAGCAAGCAGAAAAGCAATATGTGGCTACACTTCTAACTGAGAAAGCCATTAATTCTCAACTTTCCTAATGCTCCTACACTTTAATACAGCTCCTCCTGTAGTGGTGACCACCAATCATAAGATTATTTTCATTGCTATTTCATAAATATGAATGTAGTACAGTTATGAATTTTAATGCAAATATGCGTGTTTTCCAATTGTCTTAGACAACGCGTGTTGAAAGGGTCATTCCACAAAGGGATCTTGAATCACAGGTTGAGAGTCCTTCATAGCTGTTTAGGTTTGGTTTTGCTGTACATTATAATGCTGAGTATAGGTCCCCAAGACCTGGAGTATGCACATAAACCCAAGTGGCACTATGTAGCCTTGTTCCGAAGTTATTTCTGCTGGGTAAATAAAGATGTCAATAGCCAATAGGTGGGCAAAAGAGACACAGGTGGGGTTTAGGAGACAGATCTGGGATTTAGGCTTGAGGTCAGAGGAGAACCACAAGGAGAAGAAGGCAAAGGAGGAAGGAGAAGCTTCCCTACTGTTGAATCATCTCTCCAGTCCCAGGAATGGTTTATTTTGCCTCATGGTTTCAGAAGAGCATAGTTGACATTATATGACAAAACATTTTTGGGGAAATGTGTCTACTTACTTCAGATAAGAAATCAAACAACAGGTCTTAAGTATGGATACCATCAAAATCATACTTGGTGAGCCAGTGACTTTTATTGGTGTTATTTACAGGAGCATGGGTGAGGGGTTACTTACAGGAGCAGAAATGACACATGGACAGTTCTATCACCAATGCCTACCCCACTACTGGGACAGCTTATGAAAGATAGGAACCTGGAGCACACTGCACAGCCTGCAGGCAGATCAGTGGATTGAAGAGTGTCCTTTCTAAGTGACTCACTCAGTTGGCCTAAACTTTTTCCAGGTAGCTTGGCTTGTTACTGCCTCCTCCAGGCAGCTGTTCTGGCCTCAGAGTCTACTTTGTAGCTTGACTGGTCTGAGAGTGAATCTAGGTCCTTCTTTATTACTTACTCAGATAGGCAGGGGCCTAGTGAACCTGGTTAGTTTCAGGGACTTCCTGAAGTTATCTAGAGTTGTTGACCTCCCTGTTTAAATGGCTTCCCTGGAGCATGTTATATTTCAGTCTCAAAGGAAACTATTATATCAAAGTCTTTGGTGAGGAAGGAGTCATAACAGCAGGACTGTGAGATAGCTGGTCACATTGCATCCACTGTAAGAAGCAGAGAGAAGATAGCTTCTGAAACAGTTCAGTCTAGAACTCCAGATTATTGGAAGGTGCCAGCCACATTCAGGGTGGGTCATCCCCACTCAGCTAATCCTCTCAGGAGGGATGCTCATAGACCTGTCCAGAGGCATGTTTTCTGGGTGATTCTAAATCCAATAAGGTTGTAAAAAATTAACCATTGCACAGGTAAGGTGCTTTGCTCACAGCCTCCTTTGCTCCACTCCTGTACTTCCCTGATACAAGACTGAGCTAGACTCCAAGGACAAGAAACCCTTTCTCTTGTTTATTTGCATTTATAGCCCAGTATCTAGGTGGTCCAGGGAAAGACAGAGGACAAAGGAAGATGCCAAAGAAAAGAGAAGAAGAAAGCAGCTATAGACCTCTCTAATGTTGCAAGTGTAGTAAATGTCACTCTCTGTCATTTTTATTTCTAGAAGTCTGTTAAGTAAGCACAACAAATAAATGCCAGTCCCTTGTAAAAATAATGTTTGTCAGTGAAGTGGTGTCTTCCCTGCTTAGATCAGTGGCCAAGCCTTACTCTGAACCCCAAGCTGGGTTGCACTGAAGGAGGAAAATTACTGACCACCTGAACTCTTCAACTCAGAGTCCTACCCCTCCCATCTGGAGATTGTTCCCGGAACACTCCTGAACTCTTCACCCCAGAGTACATTCCTGAACTCTTCAACTCAGAGTCCGACCCCCTCCCAATTGAGGACTGTTCCAAGAACATTTTTGAGATAGGGGCTTCCTGGAACAACCCCCAGAACATTTTTGAGATAAGGGCCTCCTGGAACCACCTCAGAATGTTCCAATAGATCGAGTACATTGCCAAATATAGGACACGACCCCTTGGTTACGTAAAGCCCCTTGGAAAGCCCCTTGGAAAAACCCTTGGCAAAACCCCTTAGTTACGCAAACTTGTACTTTTCCTACCCTGCTCCCCCCCTGGCTTTTTCCTATAAAAGCCTGTGAAAAATTTGGGTCGGGGTCGATTCTCCTCTACACCATGCCTGGTGTATGAGTTTCGACCCCAGAGCTCTGGTTTATGTGCTTTTTATGTGCTTTCTTGTTGTTGCTTTATTAAATCTTACTCTCTACATCTTAAGTTCGGTCTCAGTGTCTTCTTGGGTACGCGGCTGTCCCGAGGCTTGAGTGAGGGTCTGCCCTCCAGGGGTCTTTCAGCACCATTTCTCTGGAGGTTAATTCTTATTGAAGTTGTTACACACTGGGCCTTCTAAAATACTACCATGTACCTATTATATTCTTAGCTGTGGTAGTTTGCGACTATGTAGGAACTCAGTGACTGACCATTACCATTAGAGCACCCCTCCATGCCCTCTCCTGACAACCATAATGTAGATCGTTTTGGAGACAGAGGTTTGCCAAAGGGATCACAACTCACAGGTTGAGCTACAGATAGATCCAGCATTCTATCTATCTATCTATCTATCTATCTATCTATCTATCTATCTATCCATCCATCTATCTATTTATCTATCTATAAAAATCTCTAACTGTCCCTATTGTTTGAGTGTGAAATGTGCCTCTTAGGATTTGAACATTTGACATCTTTAGTCCAGGTCCTGCCAGCTTCCGTTTACTGACTGCAGGACCCTGAACCAGTTAATGACTTTTGGTGCTTCATTTTATTCAGCTATATGTTATGACTATAGTATTACCTACTTCATAGCATTACAATGAGTAATTGAGTTAATACATGTTAAAGAACACAGGTCTGAGTTTCCTATGCTTTGCGTAGAGGCCAGAGTTCTATGTCCAATGTCTTCCAGTTGTACTCTACCTTAATTTGGAGTCAGAATTTCTCACTGAACCAGAGCTTGCCATTTGGATGGACTGGCTGACTCCTAGGATCTGTCTCTTGTGAGACAAAGTGTTGAAGTTAGAAAGAAATGTGCAGCACTGCACCTGATTTAATGTGGATAAGGATCTGAACTTAGGTCCTCATACTTGCAAAGAAATTACTGAGCCATATCCCCAACTCTTAAAAAACAAACAAACAAAGAAACCAAACTTTAAAAACTCTCTCTCTCTCCCTCCCTCCCTCCTTTCTTTCCTTCCTTTCTCTTCTTCTTCTTCCTCTCCTTTGCATTCTCTGTCTCCTTCTTCTTCTTCTTTAGAGGTAAGGTTTATCTATGTAGCCCTGGTTTTCCTGGAACAGTCAGTCTGTAGATTAGGCTGGCCTCAAGCACAAGAGATCTACCTATGTCTGTCTCCAGAGTGCTGGGATTAAAGGTCTTCTGACATTTTTTATTGTTGTCATAAGATAAAATAGGATTAGTTTTATTTCAGATTATTGAATGAAATTTGGTTGGCCACCAAAATTTATTCGACTTTCTAAATAGTTTCTCTGAATGTCTAGACTAAAATGAAAAAATAAACTGCTTAGAATGATGGCCTCTCTTTAGTCTTTTTAAAAAAATATTTATTTATTTATTTATTTATTTATTTATTTATTTATTTATTATATGTAAGTTCACTGTAGCTGTCTTCATACACTCCAGAAGAGAGCATCAGATTTTGTTACGGATGGTTGTGAGCCACCATGTGGTTGCTGGGATTTGAACTCAGGACCTTTGGAAGATCAGTCGGCGATCTTAACCGCTGAGCCATCTCACCAGCCCCTCTCTTTAATCTTAATGTGTATGTAAGATTAATTTTTACTTTTCAATCTAAAGAAGATAGTAAGTGAATATCTGCAGTGGTGTGCTCATCACTGTTGGAAGGAAATTTCTAGGCCATTACCAGGTTCAGTTCTCCATTTCTATGAGTAAAGCATATATTATCTTCAGTATACCATCTGTCAAGTTCTGGAGAGTAAACCAAGATCAATGCCAGTAGCCTGGTGGGGATCTATCGGATTGCCTGGCCAGCAGGTCACAAAGAGTATTTCATAGCTAACACTATATTTGTATTTGTGAGACTATAATGCCTAGTATGAGACTCAATACCTGTTAGTAAGTAACTCCATTTATACTCGATCTATCTCCATCTATCTACATATCTATCTATCTATCTATCCATCTATCTATCTATCTATCTATCTATGCAATCTATACAGGTTCTACAATAGTTAACTTCTAGATGGCTTTTCACAAAAAGCTTTTAAATGTTAGTCATACATCCCAGAATCCCACTTAGTACCTTGGACAATGATCTGAATTTATTTAAGGAGTAATTCCCAGATCTTCTACAGCATACTAACTCTGTTCACTTTTAGATTATTTGATGTGTGCACCTTACTTAAGTAAATGTTATAGTACAATGTTGAAAAATCATCAAACTACAGCAACTAGTTTGACCTCCATTCTGCCTCAGATTCAAAGGAAACAGAAGAAGATGCTCTTTCATAAATTGGACTTTTTGGTGGGGCCATGACTATATTTGTCTGGGCATGCCAGCCCTAAACACTGGGCACCTTTTTAGAAGGTTCCCTGAGTATAGATGTAAGATGGAGTAAGATGGTAACTGTTGAAGAGAAGCAGGAAACCTGCCACTGCAATATCCTGACCCTTGCTCAGAGCTCCCCTCCCCTTTCCCCAGCATAGAAGCCTTTCAGAGAGGGCAAACAGAGGGCCCAGCCTGGTGCCAGAATATTCCCCTTTTGATGGTGGCTCTCCCTTCTCCCTAACGAACTCCCACCCCCACCCCCAGGCCCTCAGCCCCAGGAAGCAGCAGATGCCAGCTTTGGGAACAGATAAATGGCAACAAGCACTCTCCTTGATAGATAACTTTTCTCCCATGCAGATGACTCCTGTCCTTAAGGGAAACAAGAACCCAACAGCCTTGAAATTTTAAGTGGCCTAGTCTTGGGCCATGAGAGAAAGGTGTTTAAGTGTTTCCAGACAGCTGTGACCAGTTTGTAAAAACACACTAGTTCCTGAAAGCACCATAAAGTTACTTTCCAGGTCAGAAAGAGTCCCCCCTCCCAACTGCACTATTCTGCCTCACTGTCTGAACAAATCAGGTTTGAAGGATGGCTTTCCTTGTCACCTCCTCAAAGCCCGAGGATCCATGCTTATGTATACGTCCATATAAAAACTCCAAGCCCCTGGATTGGAGCATCACATTCCTAACCGGCACAGTGGGAAATGATTAAGATCTGGGTCTGACTGAATAAAGGCTCTCTTTGTTATATTATGTCAGACTTGCAATTACTAGAGTTCTTCCGGGGTTCCCGAAACCTGGACATAACACTGTCTGCTTCAATTCTCTTAAGCATCATTTTTTTCTCTTCTGTGGTCTCCCAGAGGAAGAGTAAACAGACAGGGATCAGCACTTTAAAATCCTTTTTTCTAATTGAAAGATCCATAAGTCAACCCATGACTTGAGAAGAAAAAGCTAATAAAATATCACTTTTAAAGAAAAAATATCCAGCCTGGCAGTGGTGGTGCACGCCTTTGATCCCAGCACTTGGGAGGCAGAGGCAGGCAGATTTCTGAGTTCAAGGCCAGATTGGTCTACAAAGTGAGTTCTAGGACAGCCAGGACTACAGAGAGAAACCCTGTCTCGAACAAAAAAAAAAGGAAGGAAAGAAGGAAGGAAGGAAGGAAGGAAGGGAGAGAGAGAGAGAGAGAGAGAGAGAGAGAGAGAGAGAAAGAGAGAGAGAGGAAGGAAGGAAGGAAGGAAGGAAGGAAGGAAGGAAGGAAGGAAGGAAGGAAGGAAGGAAGGAAGGAAGGAAGGAAGGAAGGAAGGAAGCATACCTGAAAAGAATTGGACAATTTAGGAAAATTGAACAAGTTTCAGGAATAATTTAGTTATTTCAAATTGGACAACAAGAGCAGCGATGCAAAAGCTTATTCAACGTTGTTGTGTTGTACACTCCTGTGTTATGGAAATAAAATTCTCAAGTAAACTGGAGGGATCAAGGACACCACAAGAAGACCTACAGAGCATGCTGTAGAAAATATTTTATCCCAATCTGGGGCTTGTACCATGCCTTTGATCATTCAGTTTCCAGATCAAAACCACTCAACTTTTATTATTTACAGTAAGCCTTAATCAGCCCTAGAGCTGGGCAGATATCACTATGTATACTGTTAGAATCTACTTTCCTATCAATAACCTCAAGTTATTACTTACAATGTTTCATCTGGGCTGCTCTTAACTGCAATTGGCCATCCCTCAGAGCCATGTTTTCTTGACTCCTAACCAATGGTATCTTTCTCCTCCCCTTCTTCTCCCTCCTCTTTAGGTCTCCTCTGACCCCCAAGCCCAGAAACCCAAGCCCTGCCTTTATTAATTCTGCCAAACTATAGACTGTAGGCATCTTAATTCACTAGTCAGAAATAACTTGGGGCAAGGTCACATGTCTCGACCCGAGGAGAAAGTATAGCGACATTCCTTCCTCCACCCACCTGCTTCCTGGGTTCAAAGAGTTCATTCAAGGAAAGTCACCCTGACCAAAACCCCGGAACCCACTATGCAAATGTGCTTTTGTAAGGGGCTCTTAGAAACTGTGTTGAGAGTTAACCAGAACAATTACCAGGTAGTCCTTGTAACACTTGTGACTTTGCACTTCCTTGTGACTCTTAACTGGTACCTTTGGTATTTTCCAACAACGCCCTCCCCACTTCCTTGAGTTGTGGTTTCTTCCTTTAAATACCCCCTTACTCAGCTACTCGGGGTGCCATGATCCTCTACCCCTGCGTGGTGTATGACCATGGGCCCGAGAGCGCTCTTGAATAAAAATCCTCTTGCAATTTGCAGCAAGACCGTTTCTTGTGGGTGATTTCAGGGTGTCGCCTCTCCTGAGTCAGAACGTTGGGGAGTCCTCACGTTGTGGGTCTTTCATTTGGTGCATTGGCCGGGAAGCGCGACCACCCCTCACACCCGAGAACTGACTTGGAGGTATGGGGATCCCCTCTTGTGTGTGTGCCGGCCGGTGTCTCTGTTTTGAGTGTCTGTTTTCTGAAATGAACATTGGAACATGTGCTTGTTGTGTTGGGTTGTTTGTGTCTTGTCCTATGTTTTTGAAGCATGGCAAAATCTGAGTTTGGATCTATCTGAGTTTATTGAATTTGTGTCTTGGTTTTCGGGTTGCGAGATCGTGGGTTCGAGTCCCACCTCGTGCCTTGGTTTTACATCTGGCAGAGTGAGGAACAAGTGTGCTTCTCTGGTTTTGGTCGTCTAGGTAAAAGTGGACGACGGTGTTTGTAGACGATGGGGTGATGGGGTTTTCTGAAATGTGCGCGCGGTCGGTATTTGCAGCTGTCCTTTTGGGCCGTAAGGACCGGAGGACTGTGGTCGACAGACGTGCTAGGAGGACCACAGGGTGTGGCCCTGGGGGACGCCCTGGGAGGTAAGGAGAGCCAGGGACGCCTGGCCATCTCCGGATCAGTCAGAGGGACCGAGTTCTGTTGAAATGGAAGCTTCCCCCTCCAAAATCGTCTAATTCTTTTGCCTGCTTGTGGAGGACAAGAAAGGGTCGAGTGTGTCTGGATCTGTTGGTTTCTGTTTTGTGTGTTTTTGTGTATGTGTTTAGAGCTATGTGAAAATCTAGAAAAGCAAAGGTAATTCTCATAGGTGCTTTATACCCTGACTAGAGATAGTTTACACCTGAGATGTGAGAGAATGGGTTTTGAGAAAAGCAGTACTCTCCGACTATCTGGGGATAATTTGGTAAAAAATAAAATAAAATAAAATAAAATAAAATAAAATAAAATAAACAGTATTAATTGGTCTTTGGGGCCCTGCACCTGTAGTTAGGAATCTAGTGTGGCTAGAGAAGCCCTGCTAGGAGCTGATTATAAACGCTGCTCTTATAGGGACCACCAGCTTCTCAAGTTCTTACGGTCTATGATAAGGGAACAAATGGCTGTTTTTCCTACAAAAATCTCTGTGCTTGTGATTATTGGATTCATCAGGTGACAAGGTGCTCCTCTCTTGAAATTATAGCTAGAAAAATTAAGATTTTTGTTTGGTTTAAATGAACAAATGTATGCGGCCATTTCATTTTTGTTTCTAAATAGTTTCAAAAGTATAAATATGTTTTTATATGTCTTGGTTATAGATTAGTGGCTCATAAGTTATTGGTTATAATTAAAAATTTGTAACATTGGTAACAAAAAGTTGACTTAAAACTGGTAACTCTGGGTTAGAGTAATTCAGAACACGTGGCATGAGCCAACCCATGGGAACAGGTCTCTAAAGATATGCTTAAATTGTTTTTGTAGTTCATTTAAAAGAAAAAAAGATTGTTTACACTGTTAAAATTGGGTTTTGCTTCTCAAAATTGTGGTTGTACTCTTATGTTACAAGAGAAATTGAAGGCTTCTCCCAAATCGCAGCCACCAGCTAATTCAGCTCCTCCAAAATCTATAAAGCCTCCTGAGTGGCCTAGTCCACAACCTTTGAAGAGCAAAAACTTATAATTTTGGGTCTTATAACATTGTGGTATCTAAGTTCAAGAAATTCAGGGCTAAAGAATGGACCCAGGCGGGTCCAGGCACAGCCTGACCCATCCTGTAACTAAGAATATCGGGCCATAAAAGATAAAAAAAAAGAGTGCAGGAACTAGCCAGGGCTATCAGGACAGACCAAATGGCCATCTGGCAGGATGGCACCTCCCGGGCGGCACCTCCCTATAGCCCACCATAAATCATACATTGACCAGGTATCCTGCTGACTTCGAGAAATCCCAAGCCCTTGTACTGCCCAGTTAATTTGTAATCACCCCACTGACATTTAAATAAGCCAATCATGTGTAACCGCAAAAGCCTCATGTTGTTACAGCAAGTATGGTCTAAGTGTCCTACTGGGTGTGCGCCTCCCCGAAGAGAGACACCCCGCAGGGGTATTTCACCTTTCCCTTACCCACAGCCTCAACCCCAGCCGCCGAGGGAACCCCAAACCCCTTGGGGTGTCGAGAGGCGACCGCTGCGGGTACATGGAGCTGCAGAGCACAGAGTCCGGGCAGATTCTGGTAGACCCGCCCAAACTTTAACCCTTCAGTACTGGTCATTTTCCTCTGCTGGTATTTATAACTGGAAAACTAACCACCCCCTTTCTCAGGATCCCCAAGCCTCACAGGGTTGGTGGAGTTCCTTATGTTCTCTCATCATTGGGATAATCATCAACAGCTGTTGCAGATGCTCTTAACAACTGAAGAGCGAGAGAGAATTCTGTTAGAGGCTAGAAAAATAGCCCGGGAGCCAACGGGCGGTCTATGCAGCTACAAAATGAGATCGACATGGGATTCCCTTTGACTCGCCCCAGTTGGGACTGCGACATGGCTGAAGGTAAGGAGAGCTTAAAAATCTAACGCCAGGCTCTGGTCTCTAAGGTGCCTCAAGACGGGTCCACTAATTTGGCTAAGGTAAGAGGTAATGCAGGGGCCAATTGAACCTCCCTCAATGTTCCTTGAAAGGCTTATGGAAGCCTTCAGGTAGTTCACTCCCTTTAATCTTACCTTGGAAGCCCAGAAGGCCTCAGTGGCCTGGCTGGCCTTCATAAGGCAGTTGGCCCCTGATATCAGAAAAAAAAAAAAACTTCAGAGATTAGAAGGTATATTATGAGAGAGAGACAGTTATACGATCTAGTAAAAGAGGCAGAAAAAGTGTGTGTGTGAGAGAGAGAGAGGCGGGAGGCAGAAGAAAGAGAAAACAAGAGGGATCGTAGACAAGAGAAAAATTTGACTAGAATCTTGACCGCAGTGATAGGAAGAAAAAAAAATAGACAGGATCTAGACAGAAAACCTGGGCAACTGAAGACCGAGCCTCAGCTAAAAAGGCTCAGCTGTGTCAGACTGAAGTTACTTATTTGAGATACACCCTTCGAGACGGGAAGTAGTGGCTAACTACGCCAAGGCAAGTAAAAAAATTCTTGGGTACTGCTGGCTTCTACAGACTCTAGATACCCGGATTGGCGACCTTAGCTACCCTGTTGTACCCCCAACCAAGGAAGGGGAAGTGTTTGTGTGGACCCCAGATCACCTGAAAGCCTTTAGAGAAATAAAAAAGGCCCTACTAATGGCCAGCCTTTGCCTGACCTAACCAAGCCTTTCACTCTTTATGTGAAAGAGAGATCAGGGGCCGCCGGAGGAGTCCTTACTCAGACTTTGGGACTTTAAAAAGGCCAGTGGCTTACCTATCCAAGAAGTTACACCCTGTTGCCAGCGGGTGGTTTTCTTGCCTGTAAGCTATTGCTGCCATAGCTCTGCTTGTCAAGGATGCTAATAAGCTCACTCTGGGACAGCAAATAACTGTAATGGCATCCCACACTCTTAAAAGCATTATCTGAAAGCCCCCTGACTGATGGATGACGACCAACAATCCTGTGACACATCAGAGCTTTTTGTTGACTGAACGAGTGACCTTTCACTTCATTCCATCTGCTGTCCCACTTCATGAGACTGCACCTACTCATCACTGCACTGAGAAACTGGTACTTAAAATGATCTGAAGGATCAGATCAGCCTTGGCCTGAGGGTTCAAGCTGGTACACTGATGACAGTAGCCTCGAGGTTAAAGGTAAGCAGAAGGCGGGGACAGCAGTAAGGTGGCGAACAGAAAGCAAGTGATCTAGGCCAGCAGCCTCCCTAAAGGAACGTCGGCCCAGAAAGCTGAACTTGTGACAAGCTCTATAAATGGCAAAAGAAAAGTCTACACTGACAACAGGTATGCTTTTGCCACTGTACGGAGCAATATACAGACAAAGAGGGCTGTTGACATCTGCAGAAAAAGATCTAAGATGCCGTGGCAAAAGAAAATCAGATAGCAGATCTAACCGCCAAACAGGTGGCCCAAAGAGCAATGATCCTGGCAGTCAAGGAGCCTAAAAATTATTATGATGTCAGAGAGACCAGCTTCAGATATATCCCTGAGCACTATCAAGTTATGGACATTGTTTGACCCACCTGGGGGCCAAGTGTGGTTAGGTCCTTTGACTACTATGTTACAGGACTCTCTGACTTGACAGAAGAAATAGTCAAAAGCTGCAAGGCCTGTGCTATGACGAGATAGAATTTATAAAAATTAAGCCAGCTAAATATGGCAACAAGTACTTAGTGTTTATAGACACCGTTTCAAGATAGATAAAAGCTTTTCCTACCAGGACTGAGACGACCAATGTGATAGCCAAGAAGATCCTAAAAAAAATCTTCCTGAGGTAATGGACCTGCCTTTGTTGCCCAGGTAAATCAGGAACTGGCCAAGATATTAGAGATTGATTAGAAGTTACATTGTGCTTGCAGGCCCCAAAGCTCAGAACAGGTAGAGAAAATAAATAGAACCATTAAGGGACCCTTACCAAATTGACAACAGAGACTGGCGCTAATGATTAAATAGCTCTCCTACCCTTTGTGCTCTTCAGGGATAGAAACACCCCTAGACAGTTTAGACTGACCCCCCTATAAATTACTCTATGGGGGGCCCCCTCCACTGGTAAAAATAGCCTCTGTACATAGTGCTGACATGCTGCTTTCCCAGCCTTTGTTCTCTAGGCTCAAGGTGCTTGAGTGGGTGAGACAGCGAGTGAAAAAGCAGCTCCAGAAGGCCTGCTCCAGAAGACCTAGAAGCCCCACATCTCTTCCAAGTTAGAGATTCAGTCTACATTAGACGTCTCCACACAGAAAACCTTGAGACTCGGGTGAAAAGACCGTTATCTTGTATTCTTGACCACCCTACTTTCTACCTTTATGAGTCCCCTTTTGATTTTGCTTCTGCTTTTAATTATAGGTCCATGTGTGTTAAATAGACAAGTCACCTTTATTAGAACAAGAATTAGTGCAGTGTGGCTTTTGGTTTTGAGACAACAGTACCATGCCCTAAAGGATCAACTATGTCAGGGAAAAGATAGTGTCTAGTTCTAAGATTAGAACTACTAATGAAAGACCCACAACGTGAGGACCCACAACGTGAGGACTCCCCACGTTCTGACTCAGGAGAGGCGACACCCCAAATCACACAAGAAACGGTCTTGCTGCAACTGCAAGAGGATTTTTATTCAAGAGTGCTCTGGGCCCACGGTCATACACCACGCAGGGGTAGAGGACTGTGGCGCCCCGAGTAGCTGTATAAGGGGGTATTTAAAGGAAGAAACCAAAACTCAAAGAAGTGGGGAGGGCGTTGTGCATACCTTGGAGCATTAAGTCACAGAGGTCACATTCCTAAGCCTGGGCCTAAAGGCCTAGAATTTTGTTTTTAAGTTATACTTTCACTAACAAGTAGAAGGGGGAAATGAAAGTATAGCAAAGTAAAAACAAAATTCTAGGCCTTTAGGTCGAGGCTCTGGAATGTGACCTTTGTGACTCATTGCTCCAAGGTATGCTAATCATACCTTGATAGTGACATTCCTTCCTCTACCCACCTGCTTCCTGGGTTCAAAGAGTGTTCATTCAAAGAAAGTCACCCTGACCAATGCCCCGGAACCCACTATGCAAATGTGCTTTTGTTAGGGGCTCTTAGAAACTGTGTTGAGAGTTAACCAGAACAATTACCAGGTAGTCCTTGTAACACTTGTGACTTTGCACTTCCTTGTGACTCTTAACTGGTACCTTTGGTATTTTCCAACAACGCCCTCCCCACTTCCTTGAGTTGTGGTTTCTTCCTTTAAATACCCCCTTACTCAGCTACTCGGGGTGCCATGGTCCTCTACCCCTGCGTGGTGTATGACCACGGGCCCGAGAGCGCTCTTGAATAAAAATCCTCTTGCAATTTGCAGCAAGACCATTTCTTGTGGGTGATTTCAGGGTGTCGCCTCTCCTGAGTCAGAACGTGGGAGAGTCCTCATGTTGTGGGTCTTTCAGAGGGACAATCGAACAGAGACTTCAGAAGAGAATGGGGGACAAAGAAACACAAAGTACGGACAACAAGACAAGGTTCTGTTCAAGGTGACGAATTTTATTTTCCCACACAGGTTATATACTCATAGGAGCAGGAAAGGGGTGGAGGGGGTCGCTTTGTCTCTGGGTAATGCACCTGTTCCCAGGAACAGGATATTGACTAGGTAAACAGTTCAGCAGGAAGATCAGAACAGAAAGGGTTATTAGGCACCTATCCACAAGATGTAGAGCTATTTGTTCTCCGCTGACTTCAGGATCTATGTCTATTTGTACTCAACTGGGCTAGTACTTTACCACAGAGGCCAAGACGTTGTAAGTAAGCACTTATGGCTGACAAGGCAGTTAACATTCAAACAGGGTCGCTCCCAACAGTCACATAGCATCACTTGGGTTACTTGAGGACTCTTGTCTCTGGGGCAACTAGGTCTTGTGGTTTGCACTTAGCATTACAATACATACCATCAGGCTAAACCTCAAAAGAGTCAGGTAACTTGGGCCCCTGAGGGCTCACAGAGACTTGGTCACCAACCAGGGAGCATACAGGGACTTGTCCTAGGGCCTATATACATTTGTAGCAAATGTGCTTCCTGGTCTTCATGTATGGCCACTAACCAGTGGAACAGGAGCTCTCTCTGTCTCTGTTCCCTGACATTGAATGCCTTTCCCCCTACCTGGATTGCCTGGTTGGGCCTCAGTGTGGGAAAATGTGTCTAGTCCTGCTGGACTAGATGTCTCTAGGTGGGGTCTATGGAGGGGTGGGGGGCTCTCCTTTTTCTGAAAAAGTGAGGGAGCAATTGGGGGAGAGACTTGTAAGGGAGGGACTGGGAAGAGAGTATGAGGTTGTGATTTTGATGTAAAGTGAACAAAAAAATCAGTTATTGGGAAAAAAACAAAATGAAATTCTCAAAATTCTCAAGAATTCTGGGCCTTAGGTGATTTGCAAGAACAAATGGATACAGGATCTTGTAGACATAGGCATAATTAAACTGAAAGGAGCTCAAATCAAGAATTATTTGATATCAATACATATAGTTAATGTAAAAGAATAAAGCATTCTCACCAGCGCCTCTAAGCATGGTGTGTCCCCTTACATACAATACAATGTTACAATAGCAAATCTCTTCAATACATATTTAAAAAATGAATAGGTTTAACTATTCTTAAGAAAAATCAATATAATCTACATCAAATTTCAAATTTTTAAAGTCTGATAAAAATGCACCTTACATTATTCAAAAAAAAATAATATAGCACTTTTAAGTGGCTGTTTAAAGAACCTCATTTTGTTTCCAGATTCACTAAATTCACTGTGGTTTTCTCCTTAAAACAATGGACATAATTGATCAGTTCTACATAGGACAGGGCTGAACATCATATCCCAGAAGAAAGGATTGTTTCTTAAAGTGCCTGTCAACCATCTTTGATGAATAATTTCTAAGAGTTAGAATAAGTTTTCAGTTCTTATAGCTGACCTGATGACACCTAGAGATTTCAATATTTTATATAATACTTGTACATTTGTGTATTAAACATGTACAAATTCAAATCACAGAACAATCTCTCAGCTTCATGTTTTTCTTACTAAGTTTTTTCGTTCGAATAAAAAAAATGACCAAAACCAACTTAGGAACTAAAAGCTTTTTTTTTGTTGTTTTGTTTTGTTTTGTTTTGTTTTGTTTTGTTTTCCGAGACAGGGTTTCTCTGTGTAGCCCAGCTGTCCTGGAACTCACTATGTAGACCAGGCTGGCCTCGAACTCAGAGATCCGCCTGCCTCTGCCTCCCAAGTGCTGGAATTAAAGGCATGCGCCACCACGCCCAGCCTTATTTATTGATTATATGTAAGTATACTGTAGCTGTCTTCAGACACTCCAGAAGAGGGAGTCAGATCTCGGATGGTTGTGAGCCACCATGTGGTTGCTGGGATTTGAACTCCCGACCTTTGGAAGAGCAGTTGGGTGCTCTTACCCACTGAGCTACCTCACCAGCCCGAACTAAAAGCTTTATTTTACTAAAAGCTTTAATTGCAGTCCAAAACTGGGCAGTGGTGGTGCACACCTTTAATCCCAGCACTTGGGAGGCAGAGGCAGGCAGATTTCTGAGTTCGAGGCCAGACTGGTCTACAGAGTGAGTTCAAGGACAGCCAAGGCTACACCGAGAAATCCTGTCTTGAAAAATGAAACAAAACAAAACAAAAAAAATTGCAGTCCAGCTTTAAGAGAAATTAAGGCAGAAACACAAAAGTACATGAAAACATATCACACACATACACACACAAACACACACACACACACGAAAGGAAGTGATAAGACATATGAAACACCATCAAATACACAAACTTATTAGCATAGATGAAAGAGACACCAATTCAATGGCCTGGATATCTTCAGCATGCTTATAGATAAAAACTCCCCACACTAAGGAAAGGCACCTCTATGCACATTCCCCTCCCCCCAACACAGAGAACAACAAATAGATAAGACAAGGAAGGAAAATCCTTTGAGCATTATTAAAGCACTAAGTATTTATAACAAAGAATGTATATTGAAAGCTATAAGAAAAGACTAACAGCTGATTTTTCAGTGAAAACTCTGAAATTCCCCAGAGGTTATAGCAATGCATAACAAGTCTTAAAGACTATAACAGCAAACCTAAAATAATATACCCAGCAAAACTGTGATGATTTAAGGAGAATGGAGATTTTCCATGGCATAAACAGCCTAAACAAATTATATTCAATAAACTAAAACCTAAAAGAAATATAGGAAACATTATGTTTCCCTGAAGAGAAAATTCAGCATTGCAGAGAGAGTCTTATTGTGGAAAGTCTTAATTATTAAAGAATAAAAAAACTAAAAAGAAAACACCAAAAATCAGCAACAGGATTACCACTGCATACATACACATATCAATAATTCTGAATATCAGCATCCTCAATTCTCCAGTCAAATTACAGACTGAATGAAAGGATCAAGAATGAATGGGGGGCGGAAAATGAGCCTGGCGTGGTGGCACATGCCTTTAATCCCAGCACTTGGGAGGCAGAGGCAGGCAGATTTCTGAGTTCAAGATCAAACTGGTCTACAAAGTGAATTCCAGGACACCCAGGGCTACACAGAGAAACCCTGCCTCCAAACAACAACAACAAAGAGTGACACCTTCATGATATCAGGGATTTTAAAATATGGCTTCCCATGAGAACATACATCCCTCAAATGAACATTTGCACTTAGCCTTGTACAAAAGACGATGGCTTGGACCTAGGGTCTAGATTGGGCTCATTTTCTCTGCCAGTTAAATAACTAAAACAGGAGAAATCCACAGCATTACAGGCAGCAGTGTTGTGGGGATGTCCATGAGAGAAGACTCCTAGGACATGGGTTTAAACCAATAGAAAGTCTTTATTAGCCAGCAGGCAGTAGTGCTGGGTGTTAGGGATCCCAGGGTTGCACCAAACCTTTCTCAGGATGAGTTTTAAATACCAAAGCCATATTCTAGGTTGACATACTTCAAATGGTAAGAACAGTTAGCCAGAAGCAGAAGTACAATAGCCAAAAATCCTGGTTAGTACATTTAGGGACCTTCACAGAACTATGGACTTTGATGGATTTTGCTTTTCTTTTATTTATGGTAAATGGTCTATGTGCTCAGTTTTACAGTCTGAATATTAGTTGTATCATATAAACAGTTGTGCTAACTACTAAGTGTCTACTACAATCTATGGCCCTGTTATATAACCCACTGGTCTTAGTTAATGATTTAAACCATGGACTCATCCTGCTTTAAAGAGGCATAGTTGGTCCTAAGATGCATTTATTTAATTAAACTGCTACATAACTGGCCATATAGATTAACATGCAGGAACCACTTGTAAACCAATCAGAAGGAGAATTAAAGGCCCAGTAATAGCAGATAGTGGAGTAGCTAACCAAAGGTAACAAGAGAACAGGAACTATTACCAATTCTTCAATCTCTCTCAATCTCCCTCTCTCTCTCTCTCTCTCTCTCTCTCTCTCTCTCTCTCTCTCTCTCTCTCTCTCTCTCTCTCTCTCTCTCTCTCCCTCCCTCCCTCCCTCCCTCTCTCTCTCTCTCTCTCTCTCTCTCTCTCTCTCTCTCTCTCTCTCTCTCTGTGTGTGTTTCTATCCCCCTTTTTGTCTTTTCCTCCCTCCCCCTTCTCTGAAGGCAGCAATCCATTTTTCAAAGGAGGCTTCATTTCCTAAAGGTTCCACGACTGGATAACAGCATCACCAGCTTTGGATGCAGTGTTCAAACTTAAGAACTTTGGAAATTATTTCACATCAAACCATAAAAACTAATTTTGGAGTCAAATGTCAGTGACCATGACATAGTAAAACAGATTAGATTAATAAAAATTTACTTTCCTGGGTAATAAGAGTCTCATAGGCATTTTTTACCTACAATAAGAGAACAAAGACAGTTAATAATAAAAGCATTTAAAATATATTAAGTGAAAGCATGACATAGGTGTTTTTCATCAAAGTAGAGAAATCAGACTGAACCACATGAAAGTGTTACTCATCCGTAGGTGAACACTAAAGCATAATAGAAATGGGCTATGAACCTCCTACAAGTTATGTGGACCTCAGAACAGATTACTTACAA
The DNA here is from genome assembly GCF_978045245.1 of Mus caroli. NCBI lineage: Eukaryota > Metazoa > Chordata > Mammalia > Rodentia > Muridae > Mus > Mus caroli. Next base: position 117,093,107 of record NW_028227270.1, on the reverse strand, counting down.
TATCACCATGAAGTTCAGTGTTTGCTTTCTTTTTGGTGTGCTTGATCCACTTGTAAATGGAACCTAACAGAGCCCTATCCCTACCTATGAGTAACCTTAACCTTAACCATAACCCATTGGACACTTTGTCTTATTCGTGATAATTTACCAGTTCCTATAAGTTGTGTGTAAACCTTCTGAAGTGGCCAATATGGACTTCAAGACTTTTGGGAAAGTATACTAACATCAGCTCTTTTATCCACCAAACCTTCTATGACAATACCATTCATTTGTACCATTAATTTGGGTCTCTGATCATTGAACACTGTTTGCCAGAACACACATTGTCCAGGACTCCCCAAATCTCCTGTCCTTTCTATTGGAGCAACCTTGCTCTTGATGTAAGGAAACAACAACAGTTGAACAATCTATCTCCTGCATCAATTTACATCTTTTCCACATATACCATAATTTTTATTTCTTTCTGGCTATTCTCATCTATTATGTCTAGATGTACAATAAATCCTTGAGAAGGTGTCTAAGCATAACCAGCAATCCTGTCTGGTTTCTGACTGGATTAACTCTATCCCCAGGGTCCCTTCTTGTGACATAGAGTATGAGTCCCTTGATTTCCTCTGTTGTCCAAAGGTCAGAATGTATTTTTAAAAGAAACTTCTAGATTTTTAATTTTATAGCCATTGGGTTATATTTTCTTATTTGTATTTTTGGGAGGGGGCTCTCTTTCTCTATACCTGTAATTTTTTTTTTTTTTTTTTAGGAAGTCTGTTTTACAACCCCAACTTTGCAATGAAAACTTCTTATTTCTGGCAACTAGGATAGCCTAGACACAGGGCATTCATAGAATTGTAAATTCTGAATTCCTATCACACATCTTTCCTTTCTTCAATACAACCAGACATTTACAGTACACATCAGTGAGCAAAGGTTACGATGAATATGGGTTGTTGGTCTGTATTCACATTAGCTAATAATACCTTCCCTATATCTGTCTTCCTCAGTTCCCAGATACAGGACTGAGAAGAGTGGGGATAGAACCCTATATTAACACCCAGCACAAGTCTCAAAAGAAGGTAGAGGGGTAGGGAGTGGAAGGGCCTGGGGCCTCTATAAAATCCTTAAGTTTAATGGGTTCATAACGTGAAGACAGTCCATTCGGCAGTATCTGTGGCTTTCACTTCCTTGACCTGGGTATGGTGGATCCTTGGTGTAATGCCAGCTACCTTCCCAGTCATAGGAATGGAGAGAATCGCTGTACAGGGTGACACTTTCTAGACTTGTGTCAACTTGACACAGGCTAGAGTTATCTGAAAGAAGGGAAACTCAATTGAGGAAATGCCTCCATTAGATCCAGCTCTAAGGCATTTTCTTAATGAGTTGTTGATGGGGGAGGGCCCAACCCATTGTGGGTGGTGACATCCCTGGGCTGGTGGTCCCGGGTTCTGTAAGAAAGCAGACTGTGCCAACCATGGGGAGCAAGGCAGTAAGCAGCACCCCTCTATGGTTTCTATCAGCTCCTGCCTCCAGGTTCCCACCATCTTTGAATTCTTGTCTTGACTTCCTTAGATGACGAACAGCATTAAGGAAGTAGAAGTGAAATAAAACCTTTCCTCCTTAACTTGCTTTTTTCTCATTGTGTTTTGTTACAGCAGTAAAAACTCGTAGTCAGGGAGTTTGAACAACACTATCTGACTGTGAACAAACAACAACACTTGAAATTCAACTTTGGAGCACTTTCAGGTTCAGGAACAGCCATGCTTGGAAGAAACCATTCTGGGGGTGTTTGGTGGTAATTGAAACCTTAGAAGGGGAAGGAGAGGGAATCAGTGAAGGGAGGGAGCTAGGCCACACCCACCCAAACTGAGCTCAGCTATGGTTTCCAGCGCAGGCTTGTGTCTCTGCACTCCCCAGTCTGTTACTTTCCTTTTGGTATTGGTATTTTTTTCCAAGACATACAATTAATTGTCATTTCCACACAATAAGCTCTGCAGTGTCCTAGCCAACCACCCTGCACCTCAAGACTCCTGTAACAAGAATTAGAGAGAGCTTCTGAGCTCTTTGGGCTCTTCTTTCCAAGGAACATTTAGCTACTGTCTCAAGAGTGTTTCTCCTGAAGGATCAGCCAGGTGAGATGTTGATGTGTATACACCCTCCCTGCCTGAGAAGCCGCACAGGTCCAGCACAAGCTGACAGCTCAGCATCATGGGGTTTCAGTACCCTGCCCTCTAAGGTTGGGCCCTAGTCACTGCACACTACCTACCCTAGTGAGCAATCGGCCCTACTTCCAAAAAAAAAAAAAAAAAAAAAAATTCCTCAAATGTGTCAAGCATAAACTTCAGTTCTACCCTGCAGTCTCTCAAGTAAAAGATGTTAATATAAGATGTTTGGAAGGTATCTTTGAATTAGTGAAGTTCCTAGGACTACCAAAAGGACAGAGTGGGTCAAGAATATAGATGTTTGTTTTGCTCTCCGGCACTGCAGGTAGAAGCCAGAGTCTTACACGTACCAGGTAAGTGCTGTACACTAACTGCATCTCTCAGCCTTCAAGAATACTTTCCTGAACTTAGGAGCATGTTTGACAGGGAGGATTCTAGGGAGTTCAGGAATACATATTTAAGACATATATCAACAAATCTTGAATAATAATCTATTATTGTCAACACTGAAAAGCCTGTCACTCTCCATTATGATTTTTACCTTTCAGTGCTACACAGAGGTTAATACAGTAACTGCATTAAATCACTATAAAAATGTGAGTTTTCATTGTGGTGTTTATATACTATTTCAATTTCTTTCTAACTATTGCTTACTATTAAGTTGAATTTCCCTGAAACACCCATTGATTTTGTTTTGTTTGTTTGTTTAATCCTCTACTTCTTCTGTTACTGAAACTGTTAAAGTTTTTTTTCTTTAAAAATTATAATTTGCTAAAGGTATTAAGATGACCAATACAAGCTACAGGTTTCTCCCAATTTTAAACTATAATATAATGTTAAATAAGGCAGACTGAAAATTTTTTAAATATTTTAAATCTCAGAGCTTTATCTTTGAATTAAAAAAAAAAATCAAACTGCCCAAATTTGAGTCATAGTTTTCCTTTAAATCAAAAATAAACATAAATTTGGTTTGAAAAGACATAGCAAAGACTCTAACATTAGATGTTTTATGTTAGAATAAGCTCAAGGTTAAAGGTCTCTGTTTTAATTCACTTAAGATGCCTGACCTCCCCTCAAGAGCCTGTATTTTTAGTTCTAGTGGTGATAATGTGTTACTTTGAAACTGATGTGTAATTCTTCTGCCTTGGTGGCTTTTTTTTTTTTTCAGAGCTGTTGACCATGAAATTTATGCTTACCACCTGAAAGGAGCTCAAAGTCTGCTGAGGTAAAAGACACCAGCTTATGCTCCTTAATTATCATATAATTACAGTGAAATTATCACATTTTGTATGAAATTCTGTAAGGACCACATACGCCTGATCTCTAATGACCTGTTCTCGTCTTATTCCCTTCTCATCTATAACCATAGGGGAAGTACCTTCCAGCCTTTGTGCTACTTAACTGTGGAAGAGTCTTCCAGTCATTCAGGAAGGGCAGATGGGCCAAAGTCTCTTTATTTCAGATACATGAACTGAGCATCACAAAGGGCTAGCTCTCTAAAATAGTCCCTGATCAACTGAGGCCTGAAAGACAAGACCTGCCAACAGGGAACGCCTCAGTGGACGGACCATTTCTCTTCTGGGAGCTTCAACAGCAGAGTTAACACTTCTGACCAGCACTGCTGTTCCTGACAATGGCTAGAGATTTCAGGAAAATCTGATCATGAGGAAAACTGTCCAGTACTAGGCCAAGTGGTTAAACTGTAGACTCTTACTTTGTGCAGACATTGCTACCAGTACAAATCATGACAGTTCTATGATAGGGGTACTTTAAGACTGATCATCCTACTATACAACATTGTAAATAGATGAGAAAAGGAAGAAAATGGGTGCCTTTATTTAACTAAATCTGAATGTAGCATTCAGTTTGTACTTGTTTATAAATAACATTTTGGTTTAGAATTGCTTGAAAGACTTGTTTAATATGAACTAACCAGAACACCCAAAGCTCCCTGGGACTAAATCACCAATCAAAGAAAACACAACGAGGGACTCTAGCTACATATGTAGCAGAGGATGGCCTAGTGGGTAATCAATGGGAGGTGAGGCCCTTGGTCCTGTGAAGGTTCTATGCCCCAGTACAGGGGAATGCCTGGGCCAGGAAGCAGGAGTGGGTGGGCTGGGGAACAGGGGGAGGTGGAAAGGATAGGGGATTTTCAGAGGGGAAACTAGGAAAGGGGATAACATTTGAAATGTAAATAAAGAAAATATCTAATAAAAAATCCCAAACATTAACAAATGGGAAAAAAATACAAGGTTTCAAAATATATTTCTGAGAAAGCAACATACATGATTTTCCAAAAATCACAAATCTTAAGCAGGTCTTGGGAGCTACTTTAATTATAGCCTGGAACTGGACACTTGTGCCCTTCCTTTGCTTCAAAAAAAAAGGGGGGGGAGGGTAAGAAAGAGTAATGGGATCGCCATTCGCCATTCTCAGATCTGCAAAATTCAGGGTCAATGTAGAAAAACACTGGCATATCCAACTCTTCTTGTGGATTAAGCCTTTGTTCTTCAAAACAGAAGCATTGTATTTTATTGAAATATTGCTCAGCTTCAAACAGCACAACATTATATGTAGAAATTACAATTACTGGTTTATCAGTAGGATTCTTAGCTTTATAAAATGCCAATTCAGTCTCTACTGGTACCATATAGATCTCTGTTCGCTGAGGTCTGAAGTTCCACTGGAGACAGGCATGAATGTTAGCATTAACATGATTGGTCCATTTAAACATCAGCAGCTGGTTAACATTTAACTTAGGTCAGAAGGGTGGGAGATAGGGAGGTGCTGGGTCAGTCTGGACGGGTAATGGCCTGCCTGGGCATGTCCTGGCCTGTTCTGCTATGTTCTCAGCCCCAGGTTTCAAAGCTCACAAACAAGTCTTTGGGCTATCTGACATACATTACATGAATCACAGGTCTCAAGTTTTATTTCCTTTCATTCTCTGCACTTGGAGATGAAGTAAGAGCAGAAGTGCTGTTTCCCATCTCTTATTTTCCAACAGATAATGTGATTTAAAAATAAATGACACTTCAGGTAGCCACCATCTCATGCATTTTACAGATAGATTACATTCCTCTCAGGACTATTTGGCTTATCTTTCTTCACTGAATGAAGGACAGTTAACATTGAATTGAGTACATACTTTTCTAAACATTTTCTTTTTTGTTGTTTTTTGTTTGTTTGTTTTTTGTTTTTGTTTTTTTGAGACAGGGTTTCTCTGTATAGCTCTGGTTGTCCTGGAACTCACTCTGTAGACCAGGCTGGCCTCGAACTCAGAAATCCACCTGCCTCTGCCTCCTGAGTGGTGGGATTAAAGACGTGTGCCACCATGCCCAGCTCCCAAACATTTTCAAGTACAAGACCTGGTACATTTCATGCTGTTAGTGTCATCATCTGTCAGTATAGTCAGGGCACAGAGCAGCTTTGGGGAGGAGAAAACTAGCAGGCTCTGCTGGCTTATGAGAGCCACTTTCTTTGTTATATTAGTCATGTAGAACTCCTTGGGGTATGGAAGGACTGTTAAAACTTTTAATTAATCTCTCTCATAGTACATTGACTCTGAATGTATTTGTCTAGTTTTGGTACAGAGCTACTATAATAGACAGCCTTGTCCAGTTCCAAGCCTAGGCTGCTACTTACATGTTTTGCCACATGTGTTGAGGGATACCTGTAGTCTGTTGTTGCTGGTTAGAACTTATTTTCTCCTGATGTTGTACTTCAGTTTATCACATGATGATGATGACTGCCGCCAGCTCCAAGACTAAAGAATCAAATCCATCATTTTAGGTATCTCCAGGTATGCTGGTTCTATATCTTTGGGAGTTAGAATCAGGAGGGTCAGAAGTTCAACGATATCCTCAGCTGCATAATAAATCCAAGGCCAGCCTCAGTTATGTCATACCCCATCGAAAGCAAACACATGCAAGACTGAAATAGAATCAGTATAGAGATCCAAGAATAGGAATGCACTGTTTCTGTGTGTAGGATGTTAACCATGGAACAGAAGGTAAGCCTGCCTTATTCCAGTACAGCTGCATGTGGAGTGAGTAGTGGCCACTCTCCAGGGAGCCTACCTTTGGGAACAGCCAGTGCACAGTGATCTTTTGTTTACTTTGTAAATGAAAGTTCAGAAAGATCAGATGTGTGTCACACAGAAAATTAGGAGTCACTGGACACTGGACCCTCTGCCTCATGAATTCACTCTTTTCTTTCCCACCTGCCAGTATGTTGAAGCCCGTGTTGTGTATTTTGGGAAACACCCTACGAGTCATCATTAGGGAGGTTGAGGCATTCTCTTGGGGTTTGTATTCTGGCCTGGAGGTTGTGCTCCAGATTTCACAAAGCTGTTGGACACGCAGGTCATGACATCATAGGCATCTTCACCCTGTGCTCTGATTTGCATTTGCTTCAATTTGAGATAAGTCGGAGGTTAAATATCCAATTTTCAGACTTTCCTTTATTTTTTTAATCAATAAAGACCAAGTCTTATAATGTCTGTTTTGTCTAAACTCTTCCCTGAAGTTATCCAATAGCTAGCACATCTGTAGTTTTATATTTTATATTTTTTATTATTTTATAATCATGAGATAATTCATTAATTTATTAGTTGTGGTTCTTCAGAACCTCTTAAATAACTACTTGTTAAGCCTCTGTACATGTGGAAGCCAAATTATGCCCCTGCCAGAGTCCAAAGAATAAAGCTGTAGAGTTTTTGGCTTTTTTCCAAGAGAGCACAGCAGTGTGAATCCATGAGTGCATGTGACATGAAAAAAGTCCCTACATATGTGTTGCTGAAAGCCCCACAACGTGAGGACTCCCCCACGTTCTGACTCAGGAGAGGTGACACCCCAAATCATACAAGAAACAGTCTTGCTGCAAACTGCAAGAGGACTTTTATTCAAGAGTGCTCTCGGGCCCACAGTCATACACCACGCAGGGGTAGAGGACTGTGGCACCCCGAGTAGCTGGGTAAGGGGGTATTTAAAGGAAGAAACCACAACTCAAGGAAGTGGGGAGGGCTTTGTTGGAAAATACCAAAGATACCAGTTAAGAGTCCCAAGGAAGAGCAAAGTCACAAGAGTCACAAGGAATACCTGGTAATTGTTCTGGTTAACTCTCAAGACAGTTTCTAAGAGCCCCTAACAATAGCACATTTGCATAGCGGGTTCTGGCAATGGTCAGGGTGACTTTCTTTGAATGTACACTCTTTGAACCCAGGAAGCTGGTGGGTGGAGCAATGTTGCTATCTGATTAGCATACCTTGGAGCATTAAGTCACAGAGGTCACATCTCAAGCCTGAGCCTAAAGGCCTAGAATTTTGTTTTTATGTTATATTTTCATTGCCTCCATGAGAACTGCTGTTTGGCACGATAAGCTTCTTCTAAATCCACTGTGCTGTGATAGTGTGACTAAACTGTGTACATATGTTACATTTTTATCACAGGCTCTTTATATCTGATAATAAGGCTGGCTGAGTGCAGTGGTTTAGAGTAGGATGAAAGCTGAGTTGTTCTGAAGAGCAAAAACTTATAATTTTGGGTCTTATAGCATTGTGGTATCTAAGTTCAAGAAATTCAGGGCTGAAGAATGGACCCAGGCGGGTCCAGGCACAGCCTGACCCATCCGGTAGCTAAGAATGTCCGGCCATAAAAGAAAAAAAGAGAGTGCAGGAACTAGCCAGGGCTATCAGGACGGACCAAATGGCCATCTGGCAGGATGGCGCCTCCCGGGCAACGCCTCCCTGTAGCCCACCATAAATCATACATTGACCTGGTATCCTGCTGACTTCGAGAAATCCCAAGCCCTTGTACTGCCCTGTTAATTTGTAATCACCCCGCCAACATTTAAATAAGTCAATCATGTGTATCCACGCAAATTCCTTCAGCTCCCTCCCTCTTTGGTTTGTAGGGGTTTTTTTTGTTGTTGTTTTTGTTTTTGTTTTGTTTTGTTTTGTTTTTGCCTTTATAAGCCTGTAAGAAGTTTGGGCCGGGGTTGAACTCCCCTGCCCCCTGCGCGGTGCATGAGTTTCGACCCCATCATGCTGGCTTGAGCTCTCCTTTGTTGTTTGTGTGTTTGTGTGCCATTAAAAGCCTCGTGTTGTTACAGCGATGTGCACACAACCTCTCCTCTTTTTTTTCTAATTTTAACCCCATTCTCTTGTTTTCTAAATAGAAAGAAATCCTGTCCTCTGCTTAAACCCCAGCTAATCAAATCTGTTACCTTAGAAGCTTCTTTTGGGACGGTACCCCCTGTGATAGTTAAATCTGTTTGTCACTTTAAGTAGTTTGAAACACACTTGAACTGGTCCCCATGAGTCTGTGAGGGAATTTCCAGAAACAACTGGAACATGGCTCAGGAAGGAGTGGGATGGTGCCCACTACACAGGCGACACCCTTGGATGGAGCGGATACGGAAAGAGTGGAGAAGCTTGCATAGGAGTCTAAGTTCTGTTCACCTGCACTGGGGTCTGAATCTGCTGCTCCATCACCCATAGCCACCTGACTTGAGTATGTAGCATGGTCTCAGACTTCTGACCCCATCCCCAGCTTTCAGGCTTCACTGTAAATTGGTACTGTAATTCCAGCCTGTCTTTTTCTGAGGTTTCCTGAACCTTGAACAGAGTTGCTGTGATTTAGCCTAGATTTCATGCCTAGAGTTAGCCACTAAAGGACCCCCTCATCCTCTCAAGTATATGTCAGTCTCATCAGGACTCCAAGTTGGGAGAAAGTGGGGAAGGGGAAAACCTGATCAAAATACATTGTATGAAAATTAAAAAAGAAAAACAAAAAGGCACAGCTGTCTCGAAAGGTGAGAATCCACTATTAACTTAGGAATTCTTGGATTGATCAGGTACACACAGTGATATAACTCTAGGCAGAGGGAAAATTGGTTTCTCAGCAAGAGGAGTGAAGTGAGTCACTTGGTGACTCCATCTTAAGGGGAAACTTAAACAAAGGAACACAGGGACAAGCTCAGCTCACAGGGATCCCCTGCTGTGAAATGAGTGAGGATGGCTGTGCTGAGGCAGAGAGCCAGGCTAAAGCCAGAGCTGCCTGCTTCTTACAAGCTGGTAATCAAAGAATAGTATCTTAAAGTATTTTGTTATTCCTTCTAAGAAGGACTGAAGTATCCATACTTTGGTCTTCCTTCTTGAGCTTCATTTGGTCTGTAAATTGTATCTGGGATTTTCTGGGATTTTGGGCTAATATCCACTTATCAGTGAGTATATACCATATGTGTTTTTTGTGATTGGGTTACCTCACTCAAGATAACATTTTCTAGTTCCACTCATTTGCCTAAGAATTTCATGAAGCCATTGTTTTTAATAGCTGAGTAGTACTCCATTGTGTAAATGTACCACATTTTCTGTATCCATTCCTCTGTTGAAGAACATCTGGATTCTTTCCAGCTTCTGGCTATTATAAATAAAGCTGCTATGAACATAGTGGAGCATGTGTCCTTATTACATGTTGGAGCATCTTTTGGGTATATATCCAGGAGTGGTATAGCTGGGTCCTCAGGTAACACTATGTCCAGTTTTCTAAGGAACCACCAGACTGACTTTCAGAGTGGTTGTACAAGCTTGCAATCCCACATGCAATGGAGGAGTGTTGCTCTTTCTCCACATCCTCGCCAGCATCTGCTGTCACCTGAGTTTTTGATTTTAACTATTCTGACTGATGCAAGGTGGTATCCTAGGATTGTTTTGATTTGCATTTCCCTGATGACTAAGGATGTTGAACATTTCTTTAGGTGCTTCTTGGCCATTCGATATTCCTCAGTTGAGAATTCTTTGTTTAGCTCTGTACCCCACTTTTAATAGGATTATTTGATTCTTTAGAATTTAACTTCTTGAGTTCTTTGTATATATTGGATATTTATTAGCCCTATATTGGATGTAGGATTGGTAAAAATCTTTCCCCAATGCTGGTTGACATTTTGTCCTATTGATGGTGTCCTTTGCCTTATAGAAGCTTTACAATTTTATGAGGACCCATTTGTCAATTTTTTTAAAAGATTTATTTATTTATTTATTTATTATATGTAAGTACACTGTAGCTGTCTTCAGACACACCAGAAGAGGACATCAGATCTCATTACAGATGGTTGTGAACCACCATGTGGTTGCTGGGATTTGAACTCAGGACCTCCAGAAGAGCAGTCAGTGCTCTTAACCGCTGAGCCATTTCTCCAGCCCCTATTTGTCAATTCTTGATCGTAGAGCATAAGCCCCTGGTGTTCTCTTCAGGAAAAATTTCCCTGTGCCCATGTGTTCTAGGCTCTTCCCACTTTCTCTTCTATTGGTTTCAGTGTATCTGGTTTTACGTGGAGGTTCTTGATCCACTTGGTCTTGAGCTTTGTACAGGGAGATAAGATAGATGTGCATTCTTCTACATGCTGACTGCCAGCTGAACCAGCATCATGTGTTGAAAATGCTGTCTTTTTTCCACTGGATGGTTTTTAACTCTGTCGAAGATCAAGTGACCACAGGTTTGTGGGATCATTTCAGACCCAGTCCTTCTAATAACTTTGATTACAAACTGATTTTAGATGATTCATCAATACAAGTTAAAGGGTCAGAAAACAACCTTATGCTTATGTTAGATTCTGATTTAGTTATAAAAGGGTGTTTCTGATATATTTCAATTAAAAATAGCTAAGATTAGGCAAGGTCTAACAGTTCAGATTACCATGGGTATGCATACATATGTGTGTGTGTGTGTGTGTGTATTTCAAAAACATCAGAAACCCACAGATTGTGACATTTAATGTCATTTAATCATTTGACAATTAGAGATAGTTGGTCCTGACAGCATGCCTTTATTGATTCAAAGAAGATATTGGGCATCTTTACCTCCAGGCAAGGCTGCTTATCATGGCAGGGTGGCCACTGGGTAGAAATTGCCTGTTTCATCTTCAGACAGGATAATTTCCAGGAAAAGGATACATTATTCAGAATAGCCTGTTGGCTCTACCAAGTCAGGGTAAGCAGTTCTTAATAATTCTGCTCTTCAAAGGTCTATCAAATGATCCTGGGCCAGAAGGCTGAAGACTGATGTTCCAGCGTTTTGAGGAATTGGGGGCTGTCCAGGTAGTCAGCAGTTGTTTAAGTTTGAGTAGCTATGTTTGTTGCTTCCTATATATGCAGATAACGTTTAAGTCATTTTCAGATTTCTGACTGGGTTAAAGAGTAATTTTAGTCTTATAATCAAACTCAAGTTGTTTATCATTGAGAGAGAGGTTATAGAGTGGAGCACATGGTTTTCAGATGGCATTACAGGCTAAAATCTAATCATAATCTAGGGATAGGATCATAATTCCTTCAGTTACAAATGATGGTAAAGTACTTTATCTAATTAACACATATGATAGACTGGATGTTATTTGTATATCATACTGTGTAATTTACATGATTGTTATGGTTTTTGTTTTTGTTTTTTGACAGAAAAGGTGAGGTGTAGGGGTTTTTTGATGCCAAGTTCCTGTTCCCCAATTGGTTCGTGATTTGTCAGTAAAGAAAGCCATGGACCAATTGAATGGAAAGTACAGGTGAGAATTCCAGGTTCCTGGAGGCAGGCCGGGAGACAGAAGGATGAAGAAGGAGTTTTGCCATGCTTTGGAGGGTGAAGAACCCAGTAGGCATGTGATGTTTTGAGAGAACCCGGGGCCTGTGGCCACTACTACAATGCTGGAGGTCAGGGAGTAGATGGGACTAGCTCTACAGGCCGGAGGTCAGGGAGTAGATGGGACTAGCTACTGAAGTTTAGGGCACATTCAAGAAGCAGAACTCAGAGCAATGGTAAGGGCATATTTTCCAGGCGAGAGGTAGTAGAACCCAGGAATAGTGTTCAAAGGCAAGTTGAAGAGGAATAATTGTGTATGTGTCTTTTATCTGCATATTCAAGTGAAGTTGAGTGGGGGCTGGTAGTGCAGCCACTTCCCGGAGCAAAAGTGGGTAGTTCACAACTACACACAACAGCATTCTACATTGGATCTGTTCCTAGGGAAATCTCTAATATATCCTTCTTCTGATATTTAGTGACTTCAGAGAACATTGTTACCTGCTTGAGGACAGGTCTTAGGATCCTGTAATACTCAGCCTATCCTTAGCATAGAACAGGCATTTGGTGCATGGTGTCTAGATGGAATCAAGTTCACATCACTGGATTTTGTTCTAAACCCACGCACAGATTTCTCTTTTTATCATCAGTGTGTTAGTTATCTTAACGCAGATTTCCCACAAGATAATGTTAACAGAAACTCTTCATAAATGAAAGGTTTGGACATTAACAATATGCTAACATATAATACTTAACTACCAGAAAATTAGTCTTATGCAAAGGAAAGTGGTTGCTGTACTGTCCATTCAACAATTTAGTATCATATACTAGCTTTTCTGCTCCTGTAGGAAGTAGTAATGGACCCAAAAATAGCTTAATAAATTCTTTCTTCCCGGTTCTATTATAACTCTTGAAATGCACTTTTTTCACAGTCATCATTTTAGTATGTAAGCTTGCTCAACATCCAAGAGTTGCCTTGTGCCCATAACATGAGTTTTATTTTCCCTTGGAGGAAGTGAAATTTAGCTTCTTGAGTCACCTTTATTGTCATGGGTTGATTGCCTTCAATTCTCTCTGTCCTACCACTGAATTACGGCATGAATCCAGTTGACAGCTGAGTATGACAACATCTAGAGTACAGTTTCTTCGACTGTGTATTCAACTACATATGGCAAACAAACATGAGTGTGGTGGAAAAGTGGATGATACCAAACCATACCTGTAAGTGCAAGAGGCAATAACAGAAGATTCCTGCCTAAGAAAATTAATTCAAGATCACATGTATGATGAGTCTCAGGTTCTGAGAAGCACTCAGAACCATGTGACAGAACTTTGCTTCCCAGCAGCTGTGGCTCTGAAATCTTTCTGTACTGTGCATGCCATCACTCTATGTAGCACCAGCACACACTGTCTGGAACCCTCTGCTCAGGCCCAAGCTGCTGTTTCCACAGAACATGCATGGTTTACTGACGCTATAGAAATGTAATGGAAAACTAAGAATTCCTATTTTCCTACCATCAGGCCTCAGCATACATCAAACTAGTGAATATCTTGGTTATATTTAACATTTTAAATTTGTTTGAGTTACTGGTTTGCACTGGAAAAATGAAATCAGTCAGTGAACCTCGGCTGGAGAGTAAGACAGATTATCCAGCAACATTTGAGTTGGCCTCTCGTGTTGTTCCTCCATTTTGTACCATATTTTTCAGTATTAAACATTATGAAATCTAAATATTAATCAATTATGAAAGTGGTGAAGGTGGTCCATGTCCTCTTATATCAAAAATTGAGCCAAGAATTAAGTCTTCCTGTCAAAACAAATGAATTGCTTTAAGATAGATTTGCTTCCAGTTTACCAAAGAATGTTTGAATTGTTGCTTATCTTTTATTCCTGTATGTCAGAGATTGTATAAAATTTTCTTTGTCACAAGGGGAAAGAGCTTAAGCAGTGCATGTATACATGATGACTAAGAAGAAAACAACTGATAGGAACCCTGAATGAAGAAACCACCTGACCTCATGAGAACACTGGACATGTGGCTGATCTGAGTTCTCTTCATGGTCCATACTCTATGATACTCACAGCATTACATGCTTGTGGGACCAGCCACTTGTCTTTGTACATTCTCCAGAACACATCTTGAGCTACTCAGAGGAGTCAATTTTCTATTTGTGGAGAGTCTCAAGCCTCCTAGGCCTCAGCATCTCTGGGCAACCCTGGGAACTACCCCTCTCTGCTAACCAGCACCTGCTTATACTTTTTTTTTTTTTTTTTTTTTTGCCTCCCTTTTTAGCTACAGCTGCCCCTTCAGAGCACCCTTGACCTCCCTTGGTTTCTAGTGTGCCATGTTGGTGTCTCCCAGGGCTGGCTATGTCTGAATGCTTGGCTTCTGGTTGCATCTGGATATGGAAATAGCAACTGACTGTGTTGCCCAATCTGGTCTCACATTCCTAGTCTTAGGAGAATCTCCTGCCTCAGCCTCCCAAGTGCTGTGACGATATGTGAGTGCCATCATGTTGGCTAGAAAATAGGTTTGTTCAAATCCAGTGATGGTCCTGGCTACATCCAACAATGGGGACACCAAAATTCTGAGCTTCCAGTCATCTTGGCCTATGTCTAACAGAGGGGTCTCCATGAAGACACGGTCACTCTGTGGCTGTGGCTGTGGCTGTGGCTGTGTTAAGAAAAAAGCAAAAGAGGGCCGGGCGTGGTGGCGCACGCCTTTAATCCCAGCACTCGGGAGGCAGAGGCAGGTCGATTTCTGAGTTCGAGGCCAGCCTGGTCTACAAAGTGAGTTCCAGGACAGCCAGGGCTATACAGAGAAACCCTGTCTCGAAAAACCAAAAAAAAAAAAAAAAAGAAAAAAGAAAAAAGCAAAAGACAAAACCCCCAAAAAACTAGGCACCATGTAAATTTCTCAGAGGTTATAAACAGTACTGCCAGGCTGAGGTCATTCACTGATAAGGTACTTGGGTAGAGAGAGATGAGGGCCTTGTGCGAATAACGACACGGAAACCGTTCTGGATTGCATCAAGCCCCAAATGTATTAGCCAGGCCGGAGGTTTAAATGCACAAGCAAAAGGGGAGGTGCCTTTCAGCAGGAGGAATCGGGCAGAGGAAATGCACCTCAGCAGGAGGGATGGGGCAGCGGAAATTTTTCTTTTGGCGACTACACGGGAAGCAGGAACTTGGTGGTATCAGGGTACACCACTTTTGACCCTCTTTTCTTCTGGGGGGAGGAGGGGAGAGGCCCAATTCAGAGATCAGGACAATAGCGTTGCCTTAATAGCTCCCAACAGATACTAAGTGCAGAGCAGTGTGCCTGACAGTTTCCTGTACAGTTGAAACAATAGTGATAATGAAGAAGTAACAAAATTCTAGGCCTTTAGGTCCAGGCTTGGGAATGTAACCTTTGTGACTCATTGCTCCAAGGTATGCTAATCATACCTTGATAGCGACATTCCTTCCTCCACCTACCTGCTTCCTGAGTTCAAAGAGTGTTCATTCAAAGAAAGTCACCCTGACCAACGCCGGAAACTGCCATGCAAATGTGCTATTGTTAGGGGCTCTTAGAAACTGAGAGTTAACCAAAACAATTACCAGGTATTCTCTGTGACTCTTGTGACTTTACACTTCCTTATGACTCTTAACTGGTATCTTTGGTATTTTTCCAACAACGCCCTCCCCACTTCCTTGAGTTGTGGTTTCTTCCTTTAAATACCCCCTTACTCAGCTACTCGGGGCGCCATGGTCCTCTACCCCTGCGTGGTGTATGACCATGGGCCCGAGAACGCTCTCGAATAAAAATCCTCTTGCAGTTGCAGCAAGATCGTTTCTTGTGGGTGATTTTGGGGTGTCGCCTCTCCTGAGTCAGAACGTGAGGGAGTCCTCACGTTGTGGGTCTTTCAATATCATCCTAAAGTCCTAAGTTTGAGACATGGTACATTGACCGGGGGCTACAGATATCCCATTACTAAATAAATATCTTAGTCTTGTTTTTGAGTTAAGTATTTTATTTATTTATTTATTTATTTATTTATTTATTTATTTATTTTGGTTTTTCAAGACAGGGTTTCTCTGTCCTGGCTGTCCTGGAACTCACTCTGTAGACCAGGCTGGCCTCAAACTCAGAAATCTACCTGCCTCTGCCTCCCAAGTGCTGGGATTAAAGGCGTGCGCCACCATGCCCGGCTGAGTATATTATTTTTTTGCCTGTTGAGTTACCAACCTGTTAATTTATAAATACTTAAGTTTTGTGGCCTTATTTAGTTGTAATAACAGAGTTACATATTTATTTTGGCTCATGGATAATATTTTTAAAATTATTGAGCCATTATTGCTAGGATCAGAAGGCGTTTGTGAACCCCAGTTAGTAGGGTGATCACTGTATCAGAATTTAGCACGTTGGATGATATTCATACTTCCGACTTGATGTCATCAAAATGACTTCTTGAGTCACTGTCTCTAGTCCTGGGGTTCACTTATTTAGCAATTTGACTGTTTAGCTTCTCTGGGAATCCTGTTTCTATTTCATGAGATCTGGGATTGAAAGACCCACAACGTGAGGACTCCCCCACGTTCTGACTCAGGAGAGGCGACACCCCAAATCACACAAGAAACGGTCTTGCTGCAACTGCAAGAGGATTTTTATTCGAGAGCGTTCTCGGGCCCATGGCCATACACCACGCAGGGGTAGAGGACCATGGCGCCCCGAGTAGTTGAGTAAGGGGGTATTTAAAGGAAGAAACCACAACTCAAGGAGGTGGGGAGGGCGTTGTTGGAAAATACCAAAAATACCAGTTAAGAGTCACAAGGAAGTATAAAGTCACAAGTGTCAGGTTATCTCTCAAGACAGTTTCTAAGAGCCCCTAACAATCTAAGAGCCCCTAAAGATAGCACATTTGCATTGTAGGTTCCAGTAATGGTCAGGGTGCCATTCTTTGAATTGAACCCAGGAAGCAGGTGGGTGGAGGAAGGAATGTCGCTATCTGTTTTATGACCAGTACCTGGAGCACTAAGCCACAAAGGCTACACTCCCAAGCCTGAGCCCAAAAGCCTCGAATTTTGCTATACTTCTTCAGGATTACAGGCTGCATTTATGTGGTTGTTACAGATCTGAGTTCAGTTGCTCATGGTTGTGTAGCAAATACTTGACCCACTAAGCCTTCCCCCCAGCCCTAATAACTGATGACTTCAATATGTAGAGAGATGAACCAGCTCTGCTCTGAACTTTCATCTATTTAAACTTCTCCTTTAAAATGTCTTTGCCCTCCATTTTATTATCTCTCATGGCTGCTGCCAGAGTGAATTTCTTAAGTTACTTTTATTGTTTATCCCTTTCATTGATTTCTCAACCAGAGCAGAGTCAAAACAGTTCTCCAAACTTTGCACAGCCTTATTCTTCCACCCTCCCTTTGGCTCCCAAGCTTCCTTTGTCTGGATACACTGGTCTCTGCAGCCTAAGTCACTCTCTGCTTCATGCTTCACAGTTGAATGACCTTCATTCTCCCATCCTCCATTTGCCTCCCGAGCATCCTTTGGATACACTGGTCCCTGCAGCCTACCTCACTCTCTGCTTCATGCTTCACAGTTCCTAGGATGTTCCCTGGCCTCCATTCTCTGCCCATGTTCATGCTGCTCTGGTGTTTCCCTACCTAACAGAACTAATTATTCATCCTGGATTATTACTTTCTTGATGTGGTGTAGCTATGCCCCTCAAAGATTATACCCTCAGATGGTAGCTCTGAACTTATCCTGCAGCTGTTGCCTCTCTCACCATACTAAACGTGTTTTGAACACAGGAAATCAATGTGTTTGTCCATTGGCACAAAGGATGTGGTATAGTGAGTGATGGACAGAATGCATGCTGTGACTAATTATTGGGTTACAATAAATTTTGTGAACTGTGTTGGAACATGTGCATTTTTCAATCTCAAAAACAAAGTTTTGTCAGGTTTCTTAGTGAAAATTACTGCTCTGTAGAGACAATTTGTCAAATAACATTCTCCCAGATCTTCAGTTTCTTCCTTTCTCTGTTTCTTCACAGTGGCATTTCAGGTCATGACCTACTGGTAGTGCATCCAGGAGCTCTGTCTGTAACTCCTGAAATTAAGCCCTACCTATGTTTTCAGTTGTGGGTCCAGAGAAACATGTAGCTTTCTCGGGATAGGTATGGCATACTGAAGTTGAATTTATGAAGGAGAGTGAGAAAGGGAGAATGAGAGCGATTTTATTTGAATATCTATCTCCTGTCTTTCTGGGAGAAAAACCTCAGGTTTGCAAAGTCAGTTTTGAAAAGAGTACTGATTGTTTGCAAACTCTTTTCAAATGTCTAAGGTGGAAGAAGTAAACTGTTGTACTTCGGGAGAGAAGTTGGTTGGCTTCCTGTTTGAGCATTCCAACAATAGACTGTTGTAATAACAATGGAGTCTCAGATTGGATACCACAGAGGCCTCTTTTGCCAGCCAGCAATGTACCACCAAGGCTATGCCACCCGCAACTGGGCAGGAGGACCAGGACTGGGTCACCTTGCCCTCTGCCCTTGCAACCCTCTTGCATGGTGCCTACTAATTGTGAGCAGCTCAAAGCCCGCTCACGAGTAGGATGTGGGCTGGGCGTGCACTAGAGGGGCGTGGCGGAGGCGAGGAGTGGGGCGGAGCCATCCTGGAAGCGCGGAAGCTGGTACCGGGACTTGGGGAGCGAGGGATGCAACTTGGTGCATCTGGGAGGCCTGCTGAATGGCTACCTTCTCCGGCGTTCCTCCCGGCCGAGGCGTGGGCACTGAGTAGCGGCGGCACCGGCGCCGGCGAGGCCCAGGTATGGTGTCTTGAGGCGGCGCGGAAGGTAAGCGACCCCCGGGCCGGCGGGTCGGGGAATAGTGCTGACCTTGGAGGCCTCTGTCCGCCACACCGCCCTTGCGCCTAAGGTCGCCGAACGACCGCCGCCACCCCTTCCGCCTCAGCATGGCCACCCTGGCTCGGCCACCTGCACTGCATGGTTCACCGACCTGTGAGCCTAGGGATCTGGCTGTGAGCCCCGCCTTCGGCATCACAACTCACTCCTTCCTCCAGCGCCGGTGCGTCTCGGGCCATTCATTCCCTGCGCATTTCCAGCATCTGCTCCTCCAGCTTTGGCAGATCATGGCAGGGGCGCCTGCCCCCCACACCCCACCGGGATGCGGTTCTCTAGCTTCCTCTCGCTGCTCATCCCCGGTGCACCGGTTTCTGCCTCTGCCTTGTTCTCAGACATCCGGAGTCAGTATCCCAAGGCAATGTTTTCCTCGATTCTCTTTCCTCGTTACTTTTCCTTTATATGGAGGGTACCTCTCCTCACGTGTAGGTGATCTGTTCATACTTCTGAGTGCTGTTAAAATAGCAGTCCGGGTAGACAGAGAGGGGCACTTCTTTCAGTTTGGAAGCACTTTCTTCCTGGGGCTGGTTTGGAAAGCCCAGACCATCCTGTAGGAAGTTCCTTTATTGTTTACAAAACGTGTCTAGGATTTTACTGTTTTCTTTCGGCCAGGCATAACGTAGAATGGTATGTAGATAAAAAATAGGGACACATAATATAAAGGATTTGTAACTATTAAGGAGTATGTAATAACTCTTAGTTTTTGCCTGGAGAATGCGTGTTCCTCCTTTGCGTAGAATAAGACATACCGTAATCTAGTTCCTATGAAGTGCACATTAGCTCAGCTTAACGTTACCTCGATGGGCTTTCTAAATGTATGAGTCTGCTATCTCACACTGACTGGGCTTTGCCCAGGGAAATACTGCTAGAATTTGCCCTTCCTGTGCTGCCTGTCCTGGACACTTGGAAGTTTACCTGAATGAAGCTCTCCATCCAGGAATTCAGTCTACTAGAGTGCACTCAGCTTACTGCTTAGCCTAGTTATTTGCCATTTTTCCTGAATTACTCTTGTTTTCTTTTTTTATGTCTTTTAGGCCAGTATGTACCTCGTTTTGTATATTGTCTTGAAACTTTACTCCTTTGTATGGTAACTAATGCATATTTGTTCATTTTTTAAAAGGTGGGATTCACCTTAAAGATTAATTTCTATGATTCTCAGGTAGAAAAGTACAAATTTTCAAAGCTAATGTGCTTAAATATGTAACTTCATTCCCTTCATCCCAATTGAAAACTAACATTCTAGTGAGGAAAAACTTCTCAACAACCAATCACTGCTAATAAGTTCCAATGACGACATATACCTATAGAGTCAAACATATACTCTTCAATAGCTTTTGAAGTGGAAAGATCAAAGTCTTAGATATGGGTTTGAATTATGTCTCTGCTGTTTGTATGACCTTGAGCTTTGCATTCATAGTTTGAAGACATCATTTTCCAGTTTTGGAGCCGAGTAATGAATTAGTTCTTAAGTGAAAGGCATTTAATAAGACTGTGAATCTACAGGTACTAGGCGAGTGTTTTCTGTGGCATACTCTTGTAGCTATGTGCTAATAATACTGGAAACCTTAGGTACCTGCTATCTACAAGTGAACAATCCTGAAGGCTGGTATGATTCTTAGTGTCTTATTAGAATTTAAAGGATTGTAAATCATAGTCTAGCACCTGGGCTTGGTTAATCTCAGCACTAGGGGGCAGAGGCAGGAGGATCTCTGGTAGTTTGAAGCCAACCTGATCTACATAGTGAGGTGCAGACCAGTTAGAGTTTGCATAGTTAGACCCCATCACAAATAAAAACTAAAATCATAGGATAAATTGAACAGAATATTGAAAAACAAACAACCAAAAATACTTTTCACTTCTCTTCTAGTAACAACAGTGTCAACTGAAACATTAATGTAGATATTAATAGATTTTTTTTTTTTTTTTTTTTTTGGTTTTTCGAGTCAGGGTTTCTCTATATAGCCCTGGCTGTCCTGGAACTCACTTTGTAGACCAGGCTGGCCTCGAACTCAGAAATCCTCCTGCCTCTGCCTCCTGAGTGCTGGGATTAAAGGCATGCACTACCACGCCCGGCTTTAATAGATATTTTTAAAATTTAATTTTCCTTGAACACAACTTAAGAGTATGAGAAGAATGATAATTCAGAAACAAGTAGTAGGTTCCTTTAGTATCTCATCTCCTTGTAAACCATGCACAGGTTCAAGTCTTAAATTCTAGTGTTATCTTCCTTAGATTGTTGGATTAGTGCCGCTGGTGCCCTTAATTTGCTTGCTGATCCTCACATAAGAATAAGAATGGTCTTTTGAAAAAGAACTTGGATTGCACTTTTGATGCTCAAAATTCTCGAAAAGCTCTGGGTTACATAGTTAGACCCCATCACAATGTATACAGAATTGAATCCAAGCTCTTTCTCCCTGCCACCAGGGCAGCCGCCAACTTAACCTAAGCTTTATCTCATGACTCTCACTATTGGGCTTCAGGATGTTACCCAGGCAGGTAGATATACTGGCTTCTGGCTGGTGGTAGTTGTTCTTGTCTTCAATTGCTGTTCTTTACTTGTGAGAACTTCTGGTTCCTAAAATAGAAGCAAGTCTCTCTTTTCCTGTTGTTTGACTTTTTTGTTTGGTATTAAATTACATATTTTTTCTTTTTCTCATTTGTATTTATTATTAGATATACTTTTCATTTGTTAATTATTCCCATTGGACTTTTTGGCCCTCGCTTTCTAACTACAGGTAGAGATCGCATTTGATTTATTCATAATTTTATACCTAGTACTTAGAATTGTGCCTTGTACCTAATAGGCTCTTTGTAAAAATTGCTAACTAAATAAATGCTGTAGTTGATTTGGATATTTGGTATTTTCAGTCCAGATTCTGCCTGCTCCCATTTACTGATTGCATGACCCTGGACCGGTTAATGCATGACCCTGGACTGGTTAATGACTTCTGGTGCTTCATTTTATTCAGCTGTATATGATGACTATAGTATTACCTACTTCATAGCATTACAATGAGTAATTGAGTTAATACATGTTAAAGAGCACAGGTCTGAGTTTCCTATGCTTTGTGTAGAGGCCAGATGTCTATGTCTGATATCTTCCAGTTGCTCCTTACCTTAATTTTGAGTCAAAATTTTTCACTTTACCTGGAGCTTGCTATTTTGGCTGCACTGATTGGCTCATAGGATCTGTCTCTTGTGAGACAAAGTGTTGGAGTTAGAAAGAAATGTGCAGCACTGCACCAGATTTTATGTGGATAAGGATCTGAACTTAGGTCCTCATGCTTGCAGAGCAGGTGCTTCATTTATTGAACATCTTCCTAACATTTAGAAAACAACCAACCAACCAACCCAAACTTCTAAAAATTTTATTTCTTCTCCCTCTCCATTCTCCTCCTCCTCCTCCTCCTCTTCCTTCTCCTCCTCCTCCTCCTCCTCCTCCTCCTCCTCCTCCTCCTCCTCCTCCTCCTTCTTCTTCTTCTTCTTCTTCTTCTTCTTCTTCTTCTTCTTCTCTCTCTCTCTCTCTCTCTCTCTCTCTCTCTCTCTCTCTCTCTCTCTCTCTCTCTCTCTCTCTTTCTCTCTCTCTCTTATGCAGGGTTTTTCTGTGAAACCCTGGCTTTTTCTGAGTAGCCTATATATCAGGCTGGTTTCTAAGTCAAGTGATCTGCCTACCTACTTCTGTCTCCAGAGTGCTGGGATTAAAGGTGTGTTACCATTGTCTGTCTTCTGACATTTTTTATTGTTGTCATAAGATAAAATAGAATTCGTTTTTATATTTGTTTTTTAAGTGAAATTTTGTTGCCTACCAAAATTTATTTAGCTTTCTAAGTAGTTTCTCTG